>NC_056725.1:1381114642-1381259642 GCF_019279795.1 Protopterus annectens | reverse complement strand
AAAGATTAGAAGTCCGTCAACAGTGCCAGTTTTTTTGCAGATGTGGAAAACTCACTGTGCACTTTCTAAACTAGTACCTCCACATCAAACCTTACAAGGGTCCTGCTTTGTTTTGCATAGCTATTTATTACATGTCACAAACAGTTTGCTGCAATGATGTAGGCACCTCAGCTTTCCACATCAAACCTTACAAGGGTCCTGCTTTGCTTTGCATAGCTATTTATTACATGTCACAAACAGTTTGCTGCAATGATGTAGGCACCTCAGCTTTCAGATGTTTAAAAACAGGCTCATGTTTTCCATAATTAACTGATTCACTGTCTGCAGCATAGATAGACAAGTTTTGTACTTTCAGTCTTTTCTGTAAAGGGATGTCCTGTATTCTTGTAAAGTGAATTCAACACTTTCATTATGATCCTCATAGAAATCCAGAAGTTTATGTTGTGTCCCATGGCTGAGTGATGTACTGAATAACCAGGGGGAATATTTTTTTGTTCACTTTATTTGATGTATCTGATCCCAGTGAGAAATGAGAAGTGCCAAGTTCCTGCAGAAGGAGCTCCTCTGAATGAGGTATAAGTACATACATTACAATGCACTCAGCTTTTGTCTTCCCACAGTTGACGTTTGAAGCCGCAATAGATTCAGGGTAACTTGTCCATGCCAGCTTACCACCACATTCCATGGATGCACATGAGTGACTGAGTTTCACACTGTGACAAAGTGTGGTCACCTCAGCTGCTGTCACTAAGGGAGCTTATCTGGTTGCACTATGTGGCTGAATAAACTTTGTCATTACAAAGTTCTGCCTCTGGAGCTGAAAGCTTTGCTGATGTTTGTCTGACTTCTGGTGGCTTTTCAGTGCTTTTTCTCCATCCCTCTTAATAGTGAAAGTTGTTCCACAGGAAGTGCACTTGGCCATGGCATCCACATTTGGAACAGATTGCACCCACGAATAACTTTTCTCCCATGCCCTATCATAAGTGCAGAATACTTGTAAATTCTCAGGAGACATTGTACTATTTCCAGCCTCTTGTTGATCCATTGACCTTTTCCCAAACATGATTCTTGCAGGATCCTTGCACAGCACCACTACAATAAACCAAAATAACTATTAATACCAATCCAGACAACACAATTAAGTGACCAGCAACAACAGTGCCTTAGGGCCTGTACCATAGTCACTAGCCAGAGATACTTACTCATATCCTGTAATGTGAAACTCTCCAGACTTGTAGTACAACCTGATTTATAGTTAAACATTCGGAAAGAAATACAGCCTGTGGGTGCAAGAGGGCATGCAGACTCCACCTGAAAAAATAACAATGGAGGCCAAGCAATATGAGGTAGTAACAGTAACTCCTGGGCCAGAGTGACATTCTGCAGCTGTTATACACGTAACCTGGCACAGACAAAAGGACATGCACACACCTCCTGAAAAAATTAACAGTGGAGGGCAAGCAATGTAAGGCAGTAACAGTAACTCCTGTGCCAGGGTGACATTCTCCAGCTGTTATATAGATAAACCTGGCACAGATAGGAGAACATGTAGATCCAACACAGAAGGCAGTCATTCAACTAAGATTAATATCTGGGTATTAAATGCTAAAGCAACAACAGTAACTACTGTGCCAAGTTGAGACCATCAACTGTTACACACATGAGCATGATGCAAAGGTATCCAGCTGAGAATAAAGCCTGGACACAGTCTGCAACAGCAACTAGGGTCAGACATTCAAAGGCATACTGTGGGCTGACAAGATGATAAAGATGAAATACATGGTAGCTCAGCAATCATAATCCCCTCTGCAACCGTAATAACTTATGTAGAGACAAACTAGGCATACCATAAGTACTCGGAAGATGGTCTGATTTCAATAGATTACTGTAAAGCCAAAAATAATGGGGTACAAAGGTTCAAAAATCAAGGACAGATTTTAAATGTTGCTCTTACAAACTTAGAAATTTACTAGAAATACAGTTTGCATTATCATGCATTTTCTTAAAGATATGACATGTAAAACACAAATATCTGTCATTATTTAATGACTTCCACATTCTATAATTTTCTCGAAATTCACACAGGAGAAATAGAACAAAAAATATGAGGCAAAAATCTGGACATTCTGTAACAATCTAGTCAGCATCACCATACCTCTGAAACAACACAAGAAATCTGGACAGCACCAATCATAGAAAACAAAGGGCCAAAATCAGGGACAGATGTTAATACTTATCTTAGAAAGTTACTAGAATAACAGTTTTTGCTTTATCATGAATTTTCTTAACCATATGAAATCTAAAATGCAAATATCTCATATTATTTAATTACAACTCGCAATGACTCGCTAGAAATCCACACAGTATGTGAGAAACAGAAAAAAGATATGAGGCAAATATCTGAATATTCTCCAACAAACTAGACAACATCATCATGTTTCCCAGCCTCTTAGCACAATAAATCAGGACAGCACAAATCAAACAGGACATATGTTATTTACTACTTATAATGTTGGAACATAGCTAGAATAACAGTTTTTGCTCTATTGTGCATCTCCTCAAAGATATGAAGTCTAAAATACAAATATCGGTCATTATTTAAGGACTTCAACCAATGCACCAGACCCCAAACCAAATGTTGCTACAATAAAATGTATTTTCTGAAGCTATAACCTCTAAAACTCATCACTTCAATCTTCCAATTGCCAGCAGAAAACCATACATTTATTTTACAGTGGGACAGACAAAATTATGTCAGCCTGCAGATTTTCATCTCTTACCTTCCTGTACAATGATGGTTCTGTGCAAAGAGTGTTTTCTGGCATAAATAAAACACAACCTTTCTCCTCTTGTGGCTGCTTGGTTTCTTGTCTCAGGACACTGAAATGGTGGTCAGTATGTACAGCAGCAAACAATGGCAGAGAGCTCAAGCCACGGCAGCGGACAGAGTAACAGCAGGAAAAGTCCCAAGGATTTCTTCCCCTCAGCTGCAAATTGCAAACCAAACAGTTATAACTCCACAGTCCAAGCCAAACAATGAAGCAGCACATGTGAAAGACAGTATGGTCCTAGACTCCGAAAAGGGAAAAACAAAAGCAATGACAGAATGGCAGACCAAGACTCCGCCTTTTCAGAAAAGGCACCAAAGAGCTGAGGACCCTGCTTTTTATTCCTTCATTTTCACGGGTTTCTCTGCAATCAATCTTGCTGGTTGGCTGCTTGGTTTTCCCAACATAGCAAGCAGCTAATGAACAAGAGGGTGATATCAGCTTTCACCAGTGTACAAGATGTGCTAGTGGAACTGGGCAGCTTACCACATTAAAAGATAGAATAGGAGTACTCCTTTCATTTCCAGGCAATTTGGAAAAAACAGAGGGGTGGCAACCGTATTTAGGGTTCACATGAAAGCTCCACGTATCCATTTTATCTTTGAAGCTATCACCGACTTCAAGTCCTTTCTGATTGCAATTCAGGCATTACTGCTGTACTGTTTTGCCTCACTTTATTTCTGCTTCTTTTTTTGTACTTCCTTGTCAACTTCCATTTCAGATTTACCCACTAACCAGCACTGCAATTATATAATAGTGAATGCTCCCTATGTTCGATCCATATTTTGTCTAAAGCTTCTATCATTCCTTTGTCAAATAACTTTTAATTATTACACTTAAAGAGGCCATTTGCAATATTTTATACCACTCCCTTCCTACCACTGTCATACTAAAATTAAATGGAATTAACTGGTCAGTCCAACAAAATAAAACAAATACAGCCCCAAAAAAGTATCGAGGGAATTCAGCACTGTGCACTTTAAAGTATTTGTTTTTAAGCCCAGTCATCAATTGATTTTTAATTAATTAATGTGATGTTTTTATTGGATAAAGGAGAGTATAAAATATGTAATTAAGCCTTTTCAAATGGTTCTGAAGAAATCTATGGGTGTAGATGAAAGCGCTTAACCTGTTTTGTGAATTTGTATCATTTTAACAGTTTTCATTAAAGAAGAAATTCTACGTTCAACGATTTTGTGTGCCAGTGCGTGATTATCTCAACTGGGACTGTCATACTAAAATGCCATATGGTCAGAAAAGCATGTTATCAAAGATCTTGTCTCTATATATTCACAAAATGTATTTCTAATGATAAAATCAATAATTTTCCCCACGTGCTCTCTCTTATCAGCAGTCTTCTTCTTCTTCACACCCGGACTCTGAAAATGACCTATTCCTGAGATTTTGTCCTCTTACGATATTCACTTACTGCACTTGACTCCTTTATCTTCTTTTTGTCCTCCAAACACTACAACTCTCCCACACACAGTGTTCAATGTATACATATACAAAAGGGATAACCTGAGTTAGCACTGCCTGTGATCCCTTTGAAGAGAAGGGTCCTATTATAGAATGGAAACCTTTAATTATTCAACAATATGCACCCTGGTTGGCTAAAGCAACTAATGCGTCTATTGTAAATACAACATTAACAAGTAAAATAATTCTGAGTGGCTGTCACTATTAAAGCAAATAGCTGCAGTCAACATATTCTCTGCTCCACAAAGTACAAAAACTCAGCTGTCAGAGGAGTGGTCATTTCACCCTTCCCCAAGCCAGTTTGGTGCTTCCTTATTATTATACTTTGTGTTGTCTTGCTTGATTGTTGAATTGATCTGGGTTATCAGAAAGGGGGGTATAAAATGTCTAAATCTTTCTCAAGCTACAAGAAAGCATTATTTGTCTTATCCTTGTAAATAACCTGTGTTTAATAACCACAAATCTACTTCAAATGACAGTTTCTGTGACTATGAGTCTAACCAGAACAGCACATTGGTGGTTTTCAGTCTGCATGAGAAACACTGTTTATCCATAAATTGTGACAAATTATACTTGTGAGTCACAGTATTCTGCCTAAGCTGTTTCTGCCCCACCCATGCATAGAAAAGCAGGACTGTGGGAGTGAATGATGCTTCTGAAAGGGGAACTAGTGACTGGTAAAACTGAAGTAAACTTGTATTCTTCTACTGGATTATTGACTCCTCCAAAGCTGTATTTTTTGAAAAATATAAAAACTATGTGCTTGCATAGGGACTTGTTTTTTTACCAAAGAAACGGATTGTATCTGGTTTTCATTAGAAAGTTCTCATAGTAGTAAAGAGGGCTAGATTTAGCAAGGATGTGTTCTGCAATGACTTCTCAAACTGTGTACATTGCAAGAGCTGTTTTCCATTAAAACAAAATGGAAATGTTGAGGGGGACTTAAATTCTAACAAGGCTCTTCAAGTCACTTTTGTGGCCAATTACAGCAAAAATACATCCACAGACCAACACTTGACTAGCCTTAATGAGAGAAGTACAGCTGTGGATCAGCACTTCGTTAGTCTCCAACAACAAACTACCACAATAGCCACCAACCTGTTACCTTGCTAACAGACCACAGAACCTGTAAGCTATTGAAGACATTTGTGTTGCAAGGTAACAAAGAGGCATACCTGGTGGCATTTGAGAGATTTGCAGCTCAGGAGAACTGGTCCCAAGATAAGGGGACCAGGATTCTCTCCTTGTACTTGTCTAGGAATATGGAGAGTGGTGATATACACAGTTAAAAGCTTGAAAAATGAAATTCTGACTAAGGTAATATATTACCTAAGGCACAGGAACTGAGATTTCATAACTGGACATTAATCATGGACAAACTAGTAATGTCACAAATGTATTCTAAAACTGTGATTAGAACCTGAAGTAAATGATGTAAGGAAATTTGGAGAAACCTTGGCTGTAGACACATTTATGAGGGCACTCTCTAGTTATTTAAGAAATTGGGCTTATTAAAGTGACCCAAGTCTCCTGAACAACTAGTTATTGCAATAGGATCATAGGATCATAGAAGTTGCTAGGCTATTGGCCCTGAGTTCCTTATAAGCCTAGCCAAGAGTTTAGCCCATGTTTAGACAAATCAGCACTCGATGCCCCTGTCCAGCAGGGACACAGGTGGAATCCCAGGAAAGTATTTTCTATTTCCCATCTAGTTATCCAGGTTGCACTTAAAAAGGGGTTAAGAAGTACTCTGCTTGATGTGGAGAGGGAGTCTATTCCACAGATGAGATTGCCTTGTAAATGTATGATTGCACAGGACTCAAACCCAGGACCTACTACTCAACTTATTACTCAACCTATCTTGCCACTTGAATAGTAAAAATTACAGACATATTCTGCCTGCTATGGACTTGAATCCAGGATGTACTACACATTGATAGTAGAATGATTGTTGTTACATTAAAACATTAATTTTAAATCAGATTTTCATACAACAAGGTATACATATTTACCGGCAAACAAACAAATAGTGTTAGCATCTGAACTGATTTGTTTCAAGTATTATGTGATGGAACATATAGCAAATTACAGTATGGCAGATTCTAGAAATATTATGCCTATAAAAGCTGTTAATGTTATCCCTTCAACTGCTAAACATTTTATAGCTGAAAGTGTGCACATGAATGTGATGCATCATTAGCTACTAGATCTGTTGTGTCTATGTTTTTGTTGCTGTGCTGTTACCAAGCTAGTTCAATGCCCTATTACAGTAGATGGAAAAGAAATGCAATGATATTGGAATCAGAGAGCATAATTACATTGGTCAGACCACAATATGCTTGTAAGCAAAAAAATACTTGCAAACACAAAATTGAAATAATGTGTTTACATAAGGACAAAACTGAATATCTTACAACACAAGTAGAAATGAAAAATGTTTCAGGCAAAGTGTTACACTCAGTAAATTTACTGACTATCTAAACCTATGATATAATACTTGTTCAACACTTTACCAAAGTCGAAGAGCTGTGGAAAATATGTAATGGGGGTGCTCAACTAAAGACTTTATTAGAGGTACATCAACTCAGTAAAGATAAAGGTGTGGAGCTAGAAACTTCAAAAGGAACCAAATTTTGGCTTTGGTGAAGGGACAGGTAAAATGATACAGGGTCTTACCACAAGGCTCAAGCAGTTATGACAATAAAAGAGTCAGTAGATAGACTGATAGGAAAAGGCTGACAGTTAAGAATACATTGAGAGAAAGAATTGTAGCATGAGGAATAAAATACTCTCATAGTATTACAACATAAACAAGTACAAAAACATAATTTTAAATTAGCATTTCTTGTGAACATTGTAAGATCTACTAAAAAGTCAGTACAGTCTACATTTTTTGCTGGTATAAATGAAAGTCCCTTATTTAACAGCTTCGTCTCATATGCTGTCAATTCATAACTAGAAATATTTATAATTAGTTCAGACTCTGGTTTTAATGTCTTTTTTTACTGGTTTCTTGCAGGTCATGTAATCAATGTAGTTATATGTCAGGTAGAGACCATTTTACACATCCAGACACAGGATGGAGATATAATTTCAATGTTTACACAGATTGCAAGAGTCGGGATGTGATATATATAGCTACTTGCACAGCCTGCAGTAGCTTTTACGTAGGTAAGACGAACAGAACACTACGTGAAAGAGTACGAGAACACATATATGCAGTCAGTAAGGAACATGAGAGTAATGCTATAGCTAAACATGTCCTTACCCTTGGTACTACACATAGCTTTAAATTCACTGTTGCAGAGATAGTCAAAAAAAATAGTAGGCTAGGAAATTATAGAAACTATACAGAACAAAGAGAAGCTAGATGGATAATGAAGTTACAGTCAGATAAATCTGTTGGCCTGAATGATAGGGTTTCTCTTAAACCATTTCTGGCAACTAGAGACTGTCAACATTAGATATAGTAGTGCAATAAACATATACATAAGTTTACAGTGCATTTCTACTTTTAATAGTTTTTTATTTAGTTGAGTTTTCGGATATCAAAAAGAATGTCCGTTAATGGATGTTGTGAGTTCATCTCTATGCACATTTTTATGTATATATTTTTTGTAAAGAGAAATTGATTTATTTTTATGCACATAGAGAGTAGTTTGTTTTATTAGTTTTGAGTTTTTAGATAGCCATATAGAAAGGTTTATAAACATTTTATATTATGTTGTTATTGTTTACACATTTAGCAGTTTATAACTTTTTTTATATTTATATAAGGTATAAGAAATGTTTTTGTCCTTTCATATTATATATATATATATATATATATATATATATATATATATATATATATATATTTTTTTTTTATTATAAGACACTAGCACTTTATGAGAAGGGAAACTCCATTAGTAATTTCTCATTGACAACATACACTGATTGGCCAGGCTGTTAATGAGTGTAGATTTAAAAGTCAACGTTTGATTCCTTTAATCAACAGTCTGAAGAAGCATTTGTCATAATTGTGAAAGTGCTAACTGTTTTTTTGAGATCTGATTATTTGTATTTTTTATATTTGGAGTATATTAAATGGTTTACTTTTATTTGCCATGGTGTGTCTCAACAGGAATCATTTGAGAGATATTATCATTAGCGGACCGGAGTTCCACTGTGGCGACCCCTAACCATGAAAAGCCAAAAGACACAACAACAACAACAACCAAACATCTAAATCCAGGCTGGAATAATGCCTCCTTACATCTTATTTGAAAAAACTAATGTTCATTCACAGCATAACCTAACATTACTAAAGGCACCAGATCCAAACCCAACTATAACAGCATCACTTTCCTTGATGTTATTACCAATATGCCTGAAAAAAGTTCATAAAGTGCTTGTTCTCCTAAGCTCTGTGAGGGACCATTGCACAACATTCTTTCAGCAGTCTTTAAAATGCCATAAAACTAATCATTGAATAACAGTAAACAGCTCAACTCCTGACTCATGTGCAGATTCATCCCCTTCAGAATTACAGCTTTTAGACTAGAACTCTGTTCTTCAATATACTGATCTCATTTCAGTCTTTTCTATGTTCTGCAATCTTCTCATCCCTGTACAAGATAAAGAATACTTCAATAATTCAGTCTTAAGCAGCTAATAAAAACTAGAAATAAAGCTTAGCAGGACTGGGAAAAATGACTCATCCATAAACAGAAATACAAACAATATCAGTAGTTTAACATAACACTAGGAATAAAACGAACTTTGCCAAAACTTAGCATTTCCAATTGTTGCAGATCACTCACCTAAATCAACCAAATCATTTCTGAAAGGCAGTCAAAAATCACAGCTTACACACCAGAAATATTCTAACAGAAGAAATAATTAAATAAAGAAAATATCATCAATAATTCTCTCAATTATCATCCTGTGTCTCCTTTTCATAACATCCTTGACTATCCCTCACTCAGCTTCAAATGTATAAGCAAATCATAGGTTCAAAAGCTGTTTAACAATCTTGATTCATACTATAACTCTAATTTCACACAATACTCCCAAAACTTAAGCTATTCAGCCATGATTTTAATAAACAGCCTCCATTTTCAACATGATTAACTACTGAAATAGTTTCTCATAGCTTCAAATATGCATTAGTTATTTCACCTGCAAGTACTCTTTTCAAACCTCAGCTAATGACTACTTTCTAATTGCCAATCTCAGCCCCATTGCCAAAATACTAGAAAAAATATATGTAACCAGATCCTTGAATACATTATTAAAATATGACATCCTGACAGATAGGTAGCATGGCTTCAGATCTAACAGCACACTTCTATATACACACTTACTGATCAAGTAGTTTCAGATTTTGAGCATGATAAACTAACCATTCCCATTTTCCTAAACCTAAACCCAGTCTTTGAAATTGTAGCCGATATAACCCTTGTGTAAACTCTCAGATATTAGCTTCTCTTCTAAGGTTGCACAATTGTTCCAAAACTATCTTTACAGTAGAACAGTCAGTGTAGTGTGGTGGCTGACAGAGAAAGCACAAAATGTGTGGTACAACAAGGATCAATTATCCCCCCCTAATTATTTTCATTTTTTGTAAATAAGCTTCCTTGCAATCTGCCTCAGATAAACTGCATCCTCTGTACCAGTAATTAGTTCCTGTCCACTCTGAACAAGGACCTCCAGGAAGACTTTAAGGCTATATGAAACTGACTTAACAATAACAAATTGACTGTAAATGCCAAGTAACCCACAATGATGCTATTTGGCATATTTCAGAAGCTAAAGAATGTTAGCGAACCTGCAGTTATTGACACCACTGGATCACCCCTTCCCATCACTTCCCAAATGAGATACCTAAGTATTACCTTAGATCCAAACATTTTCTAAATGCGCACAATGATGCTCTAGTTAACAAAGTATTGATTGAAATAAAACTATCATTCAAAATATCCAGCTTTCCCACTACTGAAGCTAGAAGAATTATCTTTGCTTCTCCCCAGACTGGAATACCATCTCCCTATAACTGCACTTCTCTAAGCTCAAAATACCACACTCATTTAAACCACTGATAAAATCCTCCAATCATCAATTTAGCCAGCTTTAGAGATCATCACTGTATCACTCAAAATGCAATTAAATTGTTTCCAGTAACATCAAGATCAATGCTGCTGCTCAGAAAATTTACCTTCATACTTTTAAATAGCAGATATTATCCTTCACTCCTAAGCAAATTCCAGATCAGAAAACAAGCTTACACTCCCAAGAACAGTGACAACATTCAAATACAAAGGCCATAATGCACAGTCAAAGGGTTTTCTCTATAACAGCAAATGTGGTGTGGAATGGTATCCTAGAGATCATCAGTAATTTACCTTCATTTAGAAAACTGCTCAGAACCCATCTGTTTGAAAGGAACATATGTAATTGCTTTAAAAACATAGGTAAGGCTCTGAGGTATAAGCCACCTTATACCTTTACTGATAGACAGTACTATAATTTATTTATTTTTAATTTTTATTTGATTTTAAAACAATAGAGAAATCAATTATAAAACAAACAAATATCTATTTATATAGATCCACATCTGATCAATACATCAAAGTTATATATTATCAACAATTAATATTTTTCGAGCAAGTCTTTAAGTTTAAGCCAAGATGTATATGAATGTGTAATATTAGAAGTTTTCATCTTTATAATATGCAATGCAATTTACTACTGCAAACAATTTTGCCATACTAACAAAATCAACACTAGAGGGAGTAACTTTATTTTTCCAGTTTTTAGTAATTACTTTTCTGGCTATAGCCAGAATAGACCAAAGAAGAGGCACTTGGGTGTTTGGAATTATCTCAGGAACTGGAGCATTAAATAAAATTAAAGATTTAGAAACTGTACATCTATCTGACCACAGAGCTTGAATTCATTTATTAATGTCTTTCCAAAAAGGTTAGATGACTTCATATTCATATACCATATGCGCCTAAGAAGCTATTATTTCTGAATCACATCTCCAGCATTTAATTCTATTTGATTTATACATTATTGTAATTTTGTTATGTGTGACAAAAGCTTTGTGTAAGAATTTCCAAGTGAAAAAAATTCCAATATGATGAAGATGTGATTTTATCTGTAGATTTTATTATCATTTTCTTGTATTCTTTAGAGAAGTCTTTGTTATCAATTTTTGTGGTATAGTTGCAATAGGAATTGTCTAAATATGTGAAATCTAACTTAAGAATTTTATAAACTTGTGAACAAATATGATTTCATTTTTATTGTATATTTTCATTGCATATATATGATATATTGATATTTATTAGGAATTCCAATAATTTGGGAAATGATTTCTTATCTAGGTTAAATGTCTTATTTATCTCTGTGTTAACAGTCTCGCTAAATATCTGTAAAATTAACCATTTCTCAGAACCTTGATTGTATTTGGACCTTACATTTTTCAATGGTATACACATCAGTACAATTTAAGAATTGATGCCAATAAATTAAGTTACTTTGTTGTTTCAATACTAGGATTTCATTGAAGTTACGAATTTCTAAGCAGTCATTTGTATATGCAATTGGAAACATAGAAAATATTAACTTTTTAATACAATGATTAGAATATGTGAACTTTTGGAAAGATGAAATTATGTTATCTAAATAGGGAATTTGAGAAGAGGATGCAATTCTATCTACATAAAAATCATTTAATAACCAACTTAAACTATTAGGGACTATTTGTTTATGACTGATTGTGATATATTTATTATTTACTATTAATATTTCTTGTATTTGTTTCCATTTTGAATCATAAGATGAATTTATCCACAATGCTATAACTTTTACAATTGTTGAAACAACATACAATTGAATATCAGGAAATACTATTCTACCATTATCTCAACCTTTTCTGTGCCAATCAAAAGAAACTCTTCATTCAGTAGGATGCCAAACAAATTTAAGTAGAATATTATTTTATCTTCCTCATCATTTTTTGGTGGAGATAGTATTAAAGATTGCAAGACAAACAATATTTTAGGGAGAATTACCATCTTAATAAGCATTAATCACTCTTACATGGTAAAGAAGAATTTGTTACACTTTATGACTAAACTTAAAATTTTATCAACAACCTGTTGAAAGTTTGTTTGTATCATTTATTTACTATTAGACGTAATGATTATACCAAGGTATTTCATTTGATTGCTATTCCAATTGAAGTTAGAATATTTTTATATGTTTTTTTTATTTTTGTTATTAATAAATAATGTACTTGGTTAGCTTTGTCACCTCACAGCAAAATGTTCTCCATTTTGACTCGTGGGTGAAGCACCTTTTGTGTGGAGTCTGCATGTCCTTCCTGTGGTTGAGTGAACTTTAAAGACATGCAGGTAGGGTGTGTGTGTGTGTGTGTGTGTGTGTGTGTGTGTGTGTGTGTGTGTGTGTGTGTGTCTGTGCCTTCTGTAAAGGTTGGGCACCGGACTGGTAACTCAACACTGTAAAACTCCACTGACTATCAATAGCAGACCAGTGATGTGCTGTGGCAAACCCTAGCTGGGAAAAGCCAAAAGACTTTTGTACTGGTGTGTTATGATTAAATCTGAAGTTTGAGATTTCTTCAAACTGACTTATACAGCTAGTTATATGTTCTAATGAATTTTCTATATTTCCCGTTGTTAGTAAAATATCATCAGCAAAGAGTTGAATCTTTAGTTCAAAATCTTCTTTTATTTTGATAGCATTACTGTTCTTATTGGAGATAATACTATTGGCAAAGGGTTATATAGCTAATGCAAAAAATAAAGGTGATAATGGACAGTCTTGTTTTGTGCCTTTTTGTAATTTAAAATAAATAGAAAGAAAATAACCTATTTTAATGCAAGCACAATAGTTATTGTATAACTTAGAAATTAATGAAATTAGTTCAGGTGAGAAATTATACACTTTAAGTGCTTTAAACAGGTATGACGAATTAAGTGAGTCAAACGCCTTATCTAAATCAAGACTAATGATAGAAAGTTCTTTTTTATTTTTATTTGCATAGTCTATTAATGTATGTATTCTTATTATACTAGTCTATTTAAAAAACCCAGTTCAATCATTCTTAGTTTAGGTATTAATAGATTAATTCTATTAGCTAAATGGGTCTGTATAATGAACACTTTGTAGGATCCTTATCTTGTTTTAAAATAGCTGATATAAGGGAATATTTCTATGATAGGGAGACTTCAGCAGTTGCTTTTTATTTTTCTGTAGAACTTATTTAATATTTTAACTGCATCATCCAGTAGTATTCTATATAGTTCTGGTATAAGACCATCTAAGCATGATGCCTTATTATTTTTTAACTTTTTTATTTGATCTTTTATTTCTGTTAAAATAAATGGTCTATCATTTATTTTATTTTACTTGTTATTTTATTATTTATATTTTCCCTTAGAAATGTTTCCACTATATCATCATTATCTAGGTTATTTGATGATATAATAATACTTGTTACCTCCAATCTACAGATAAAACGCAACTGCAAGTCTCCAAAAGTAACAACAGGGCTGGGGATTCCCTTTAGACCCACTATATCTCTAAAATCTGAAACTCTATTCCCAACATGTATTGAATGTTACTGACATAACTCAATTCAAGAAACAACTAAAAGACTACTTATATAACCTCAAAAATCAGCTAGAGCTGATCCCTAATGGCAAGAGTACTGCTCAAGTATAGCCAATGCTCGGACGAGTGAAAAAAACATTTGTTCAATAATACATTAACAATATGTTTAGCGCTTTCATACACTAAACAGTGGACTTCATCAGAACATAGAATGCACTAAATCAATTAGTATTTAAAACCTTTTTTGGTGCCAGTGTAGCACTCCGTTAATTCAGTTAAAGTGACAAGTGCTCATAATTCATTAATTCAATGTTTCCTGGAACTATAACAGAATTTCATAACTATCTAATTTAAAAAACTTTAAGTTTAAAAAACAAAATCACTTCTATATATAAAGATTACATATAAGATGTATGAAATATATAAAATATAAAATATAAAATATACAATGTTACTGTTAAAAAGAGAGTAACTACAATTAAGAGAGAAGCTGAATTTGAATTAGAATATATAAGAAATTAAATGAAATTAAATTAAGTTAAATTAATTTAATTTAATATAGTAAGTGAAGGCTTTCCCATATAAAATGCAATCCCCATAACACTACATTTTATTGTTCATATAAAGACTTGTGAAAGTAATAAAACCATATAAAACTCTTATATAATTGCAAAACCTATTAAACAAAACCTTATAAGTAAGTACAAATTAATCTAGACCAAATGTTAACCTACAAAACATGTCACACTTGTCTCGAAAATTCCAGAAATATCTTATAAGTGGACCCTACTAGCTCTGTCTATTTGTATTAGATATTGTTCACAAAATAGTTTACAAAAATTATATGGTTATATTGTAATAATTTGAATTACTTTAGTTGCAATATAGGTTTAATTGATATATGATCATTAAGTCCTGGCTCCCTGGTTGCATCAGTCAAAATTTGCCATACTGTCTCCCTTTTACCCAAAAGAGCCTTGATATTGCCACCACGTGGTCCAATGGTAACTTGATCAATTATCGCAAACTTAAATACATGTATGTCACCATGTAGTTCTATGTGTCTGTATATTGCGTTGCTCTTGTCCTTAGATCTAATACTATATAAGTGATTGTATATACGTTTCTTAAAAAAATTGTTCAGTTTTACCTATATAGTATGCAGGGCAAGACATACATTTAGCCAGATAAATAATGTTTTTACTATTGAAACTACCATTTCTATATACCCACAATAATTGCAGGTATGGGATTTTCCACTTTTAAACAATTATATATAATTATATATAATACGTTTGTACCCAAGGGAATTACAAAACAGTATCTATTAATGAGATTGACATGGGTGCAAATGTATTGACCTCAACTTAGAGGAATACCTTTTGGACAACCGTATTACTATAGATACATATAATTATTTAAAAGTGGAAAATCCCGTACTTGCAACTATTGTGGGTATTCCCAAGTACATAAAAATATTCTCCATCCCCCTTTTTGCTCTATTGTTTCAGGTAGTCGTTCTAAAATGTACCCTATTGGGGTGGTTATTGATAGATGGCTAAAACTCGTGTATTCGAATATCCAACATATGATTAAAGATTCTTGTTTTATTTTGGCTAATTTAACTACCACCATTTGGAAACAAGATTTGATTTTTATCACTATAGATGTTGTTGATTTATTTTCCTGTATACCCAAACAACAAGGGTTGGAAGACTTTTGCAACAGTCTGAGGAAATTTTCCCATTTAGAATGGGATAAAATTTTTTAATTATGGATATGATTACAATGGTATTAGACCATAATTACATTCACTTTGAAGGAGAGAACTTTCGTCAGACTAAAGAGGTAGCTATGGGTGTGGCATGCACCCCTATTTTTGCGAATTTGGTTATGCTGGAATGGGAGACTACTAAACTATTCTGTAGTGATTACTACAAATATGTAACATACTATTCTAGATTTCTGGATGACACCTTTATACTTTGGGATGGCCCCAATGACAGTATACAATCATTTATTGAATATTTGAATTGTATGAGTTCTTTTTTGAAATTTACATTTAATTACAGTACTGAGTGTATTGTGTACCTAGATACATACATATATCATTCAAGACAAGGATTTCAGTATTGAATATTTAGAAAGAATACATTTTCAAATAGCTATCTGGAATACACTAGCAATCATCCTAGATATATGATGAAAAACATATATAAAGGACAACGTATAAGAGCTGCCTGGATAACTTCTAATTTTGAGAACATGGTAGATGAAATATTATATATTAAATCTATGTTCATCAATAGAGGTTATCCTGAGAAATTGTTGAATGAAGTTACTGATTATGTGGTTAACAAATGGGGTAAGAAATATCCACCTTTATTAGGAACTGGGACTGAAATTAACATTGCAAGTTCTGCACAAAGTTTGATTAAGCAATACAATAGAGCTTGTATATTGCAAAATTCACCATACGTTAACCATATAAAGAATACAGTGAGAAATAATTGGAATATATTGATGGTGAACCAAGAAGTAAAGAACATTCTAGGCCATTGCCCTATATTTATTTATAAAATGGGAACACATTTAAAGAAATCTTTAGAATACGGACCTACCACTAGGGTATGAAACAATTTGAGTAATTACACAAAAATTTGGATGTTGTAAACAGTGTCCTGCCATCTGGGACATTGAAGGTGTGAAGTTGGAGAACAGTAATAGGACTTATATAAACATTAGGAATGGTAGTTGCAATAGTAAAAACCTTATTTATCTGGTTAAATGTATGTCTTGCCCTGCATACTATATAGGTAAAACTGAACGATTTTTTAAGAAACGTATATACGATCACCTATATAGTATTAGATCTAAGGACAAGAACAATGCACTTTACAAACACATAGAACTACATGGTGACATACATGTATTTAAGTTTGTGATAATTGATCAAGTCACCATTGGACCACGTGGTGGCAATATCAAGGCTCTTTTGGGTAAAAGGGAGACAGTATGGCAAATTCTGACTGATGCAACCAGGGAGCCAGGACTTAATGATCATATATCAATTAAACCTATATTGCAACTAAAGTAATTAAAATTATTACAATATAACCATATCAGTTTTGTAAACTATTTTGTGAACAATATCTAGTACAAATAGACAGAGCTAGTAGGGTCCACTTATAAGATATTTCAGGAATTTTCAAGACCAGAGTGACATGTTTTGTAGGTTAACATTTGGTCTAGATTTATTTGCACTTTCAAGTTTTGTTTAGTAGGTTTTGTAATTATATAAGAGTTTTACATGGTTTTATTAGTTTCACAAGTCTTTATATGAACAATGAAATGTAGTGCTATGAGGGATTGCATTTTATACGGGAAAACCTTCACTTACTATATTAAATTAAATTAATGTAACTTAATTTCATTTAATTTCTTTTCTTATATATTCTAATTCAAATTCAGCTTCTCTTTTAATTGTAGTTACTCGCTTTTTAACAGTAACATTGTATATTTTATATTTTATATATTTCATACATCTTATATGTAATCTTTATATATAGAAGTGATTTAGTTTTTTAAACTTATGGTTTTTTAAATCAGATGGTTATGAAATTCTGTTATAGTTACAGGAAACATTGAATGAATGAATTATGAGCACTTGTCACTTTAACTGAATTAACAGAGTGCTACATTGGCACCAAAAAAGTTTTAAATACTAATTGATTTAGTGCATTGCATGTTCTGATGAAGTCCACTGTTTAGTGGATGAAAGCGCTAAACATATTGTTAATGTATTATTGAATAAACGTTTTTTTCACAAGTCCAAGCATTGGCTATACTTGAACAATACTGTTGCCATTACGAATCAGTTCTAGCTGATTTTTGAGTGTTTTACATTGTCACTTCAAATACGCTTGGTTTACTTATATAACCTCTGTATCTGATCCTATATCAACCCGGGCTAATCTCTTCCCTGTATGCCTATTCCCCTATCTTGAACCCCCTACTTAAATATCTGATATATCTTCTTCTTCCAATCCCCTTCTCTTGCTCTTTCTTTTTATTTTCTCAACCAACCTGACTTATAACCTCACTATGTCTCAATTTACCATCTATGAAATAACTCTTTTTCCTAATATTTTGAGGCTTCTCTTGTATCAGTGTATAATATTTTTATCAATTGAGTTGATGTTACACTTAATGACACTAATGTATAGTATACTTAATTCAAAATATTTACTGCAGTTATTCTTTTTTATTATTGCATATATAAGTATTGTTTTATGGAGCTTTTCCCCCCGGGTCTCCGCTGGAAATAGGCTCACACCCAGACAGACTATCCCAGTTAACAAATGTAAATTAAAATAAATAAAATAAATATTATTTATATTTTCAGAAAATATTTTAAAGCCCTCAAGAATACCTTTAATATCTGTTCTTCTTATTTCCTTTTTATTATTTATATGTGCTATAATTTCTTTAATATGATTTAGTTTACTCATTTTCTTTGATCTAACAAGTTTATGCAAGCTTAAAGAGTTTACTGAATATGCCTGAAGTTTTACATTTTTCCAGGTTTATCAAAACTTTATGATTAAGAATTTCAACATACGTTGTATTTACGTTTTTAAATAATGTCGTTTGGTTTAAGATTTAACTTTAGTTTGTGTATTTTGGCCTATACTGTATTCAATTCTTTGTCCCATTCTCTTGTTTTACTAATATACCAGCTTGTAACTCTTCCATTTAAGTAATACTTTAGTGAATCCCACAGGACAATGTCAGATACATCAACATTCATGTTTATTTCTAGGAAATTTTTGATATATTTAACATACCAATCCTTGAATCCTTTTACTTTAATAATGTATGCCGGCATTCTCCTGTGATGTATTAAATTGTCAGTTTTTAAAATAATATTACAGATTATAGCATTATGGTGCAATAATAGATATGGAATTATTGAAACTTCTCTGATATGTAATAGATTGTTTGAGACAATTTTTATCAATATTAGTTTGTGTTCTATAGCTATATGAATAATGGGTAAATTAAAGTGAATTTTTCCATAGCTCATATATATCCTTTAAATTCATTAAATTTACAAATTCATTAAGTGTTTGGCTGAAGATGTGATTCTCAGCTTTCTATCTGTGGTGGAATCTTTGTCTGATAAAATACAATTAAAATAACCAGACATTATGACTTTACCTTTCATACAATAGGCTATAGTGTCTAAATAATGTTTTGCATGTTTAGCTCCAACCCCTGGAATCCAATAAGAGTTCACCAATGTACATAGTTTTCTGTTCCACTCAATTATAACAATGCTTAACATACCATTTTTATCAACATAGGCATCTTTTTACGTTAGACATTACTGGTGGGTTCTTACATAAAATGAGAGTGCCTCTTCTTTTAGCTCAAAAGCCAGAACATGCTAAAACCAAACAATTCTTTAATGAAAGTTAATTTAATTCTTTATTAAGCAAATATGTTCCCTGTAGAAATGCTATTTGAGTTTTATATAATTGCAAGGATTTGAACAGATGCCCCATCTTTACAGGCTTATTCAATCCATTAATTATAATAGACATGCGTTTAAAATCAGACATTTATATAAGAAAGAAAAAAAAAACACAGGTATAATGAAATCACATTTATGTACAAAACTTATAATATGCTTAATATATAACAATATGAAATCTTCAGTTATGGATAAAACTTTTGAAACAAATAAAAATTATCTAATGATATAACACTAAAACTTTCTACCATGGAATAACATATTAATAATTTGTTGAAAAAGATGAACAAACTACCTCTCAAACTCTCCCTTAGACTAACAGTGTTTAGCTCATGCTTCTGATTCATATAACTGTGTCTCATATTTTTAGTATAAATCATCTTAAAAAAGTCTGTCAGTGAGTTATTATGAATAAGAAAAGTTAAGCAGGTGTTCATAATCTTTATTATAAATTGACCAAACTGAATTATCTTTACAATCATCTTTCCCTGTACCTCCCTGGTCTACTATAGGGAGAAAGTCAATTGTTATTTTCATATTTATTAATTTATAGATCAGATGATTTTATATTTTTTCTATTTTATTTACTATGTGTAAAGTTGCTCATAGAATCATAAGTTAGTACTTGGCTAACTGTCCTTGTGGGCCATTCCAAGCCCAGCAAATTACCCCATGTGAGAATGAAACATGGCACCTTATGCCTATAAGGTGAATACCTTAACCACTATGGCAACCTCCCACCCTTGTAGACATATTTATAGTCTTTAACTATATACATATTTACTTATTTTGATCTCTTTCTATTTCTGTTTATATACTATGTCTTGTGCTATTACTATATTTCTAGGTTTTATATCTACCCTTATATATTTGATACCCTTTAATCTAGTACTATTGTTAGAATCAGTCCTATTTTTCCTTAAATGTTATGTCTAATAGTATCTGAACAAACATCTGAAAAATCTTCCCTCTTAAGATTCAAACTTTCCATAATAAAGTGTTCTGAGATATAAAATTTTGTTATCATTAAAAATAGACAATAACAGAAACACAATCCCAAATTTTTTATCAGAGGTGTCATTCTATAGGTTAGTATATAAACTATCCTTTTGGTATACTGCAAGCATTCAGAAGTACTATATTTTGCTTATTGTCTAACTTGTATTCATTGACATCTTTGGATATGATTCGAAATATTATGATTAATTATTTTAGATAGGAAGAAGTAACCTGGACAGTTCTTAGAATTTTCAGAACTCCCGCAGCATCACAAAAGTGTGCATGACTCTAATTAAGCTGCTTCAAGGTCGTCCTCATGATATGGGCTAGCAAATGAACAGTTTATCAGCTACAATTCACACAAAAATGCTCACAAGTGAATCAAAGCCACATCTACATTATACATCAATTCCTCAAACCATTCCAAACTACTAAAAAACAACCAAAAACATTTCAAAGTATGTTAACCACTAAAAAGCTATTACATTTAAAGAAATAACATTTAATGAGTCAGTAAACACTATTTGTATGAGATGTTTAATGTAAAGCAGACTGTCATTTTTAAAGGAGACATAGCATATAAACTTACATTAACAGAATGACATTTACGTGTGATCCTGATTGCTATTGCTTGTCAGATATACTCAGTTGCAAACATTCAGAACTATTTAATAACCGACAGTGGTTTAGAATGCAATTCACTGTCTTTTGCTTATTATCTAACTTGTATTCTTTGACATCTTAGCATATGATTCAAATATTATAATTATTTACTTTTAGACAGGAAGAGTTAACCTGGTCAGTTCTTAGAATTTCCAGAACTCCCGCAGTACCACAAAAACTCCCATTACTCTAAGCTATTTCAAGCTGACCTTCACAACAAGGGCTTGAACATGAACAGTCTGTCAGTTGCAGTTCACACAAAAATGCTCACAAGTGAATCCAGGCCACCTCCATACCACACATCAATCCCTCAAACCCATCCAGACTACCAAAAAACAATAAAAAAAAAATCTCAAAGTATCCCAACCACTAAAAAGCCATTGCACTCAAAGAAATAACATTTAATGATTCAGCAAGCACTATTTGTAGATGTTTAATATAAAGCAGGCTGTCATTTTTAAAGGAGACATAGCATATAAACTTGCATTAAAAGAATGACAGCTATGTGTGATCCAGGTTTAGCTTGTAAAAGTATGAATGTTACTCTAATTATTTTATATCATTCCAACTGTAAATTTTATATATGTAAAAAGCTAAATTTTTTACACTTTGTTTATAACATAACATGTCTTTCCTGTGTGCTATTGCATGACAAGTATACTATCACTATTTGTACACTACTGGACCATTTTAAGAACCCAGAATGTAACTTAACATGCCTGTTTAGTGTAATTTGTTGCATCTTGTATTATATTTAATAGTACATTACTCAAGTATGCCAAGATATCAGAAAGTGTGCCACCTAACATAGGTTTCATCATAATAACCATTAACTTTTAATAAAATGAATAGTTAAATCTTTTAAACTCTAAATGAAAATAAGTGGCTTTACTTTCATGTATAGCTAAAAGAATCAAACTCCAACATTTTAAAAAGGGAACTAGTAACCATTTGAAGTAAGGAAATAAATCAATAAATGATTTACCTTGTAATAAGTAGTATTCAGTACCTGTTCATAAGTATTCAAGCACTTCTTTAAATTAATAAGAATTTACAACCATGAAATACATTGATGTTCACCTGTTCTTCAGTTTTTTACTGTTTTTTGTCTTTTATTAACCAACCATCTCATGTTGCATTTCTTTTCAAAGTAGATTCCAGGCCATTTCTTCTGTTTTTTTCTAGGATTTTATTTTTCTGTATAAAGTCCATTACATCTTCCAAGGTGTTAAAAATATTTTTCTTTCTGGAAGGTGAATCCTTATTTTTGCTGGAAGCAAGATTTGTACTTTAATATTGCTCATCTTTAAGCTTTTAACAAGTGGCACACATGCTTTTCTGTTTGACATCACTAATGTTGAATAGTCATTGTCAAATCTTATAGTATTTTCTTTCATTTTAACTGGATAATTAGTCCATGCAGCTTTTAAGACTAAATCCTTATCTTCACTTGAGAAAAATCTTATGATTACTGACCTTGGTGAAAGTGTTATTTTTTAAGATGAGTTAGAAAGTGATCTGTGTGCCTCTTTGATGCCAAAGGAAAAAGCTTCAGGCAAGTTTAAAGTTTTAGGCAGCCAGGTATTAAGGAATTGAATCATACTGTCTCCCTCTTCTTATTCAGGAATCTTGTAAATCCTGATGTTATTCCTTCTAGATCTGTTCTCTAACTAAGTCTTCTATTTTTCCCAGAATAAGTTGTTTTGTTACAGAAAAATTCAGCGTTATTCTCATTTTCAAGTAATATTCCATCCAAAGCAAACATTGCCTCTTCTATACTCAAAATGTGTGATGATTGTTGTTTAAGAGATTCACTCAGCACTCCAACCTGTTTGAGTGGCTCATTCTGATACAATTAGTTCCATCTAGGTTTCTTGACAGGAAAAAGCAATTAAAAGCATTTCAAACTTGTTATTTTTTGTAGTAAATCTTTCAGCAGATGCTCAGCTACAAATCCATCAAGTTTTGAAACGTTCTGTTTGAGTGTTCAGTAAGAATTCTGTCAGAGATGTTAAAATAAAGCAGAGCTAAAAAACAGTGCTGTTAACTGCTCACCATCTTGGCCATGCCCCCAAAATTGACTTTTTTCCTGCTGATTTCACAATGGGTGGGGATAATTTGATGATGTATGTCACAGTATATGTACACTTTGCCACATTAGCAACAGTTGTAACTGTTGGTGAATTAACAAGTAAGTGTTCGGCTGTCTTGACAAGTATGTCTTTGTTTACTTCCAGGAACTGTAACTTGGCCAGGAATTCCATGTTATTCTTTCTACCTTTCTTCAACTGCTAACTTTGTTTCCTTAATAAAACTATGACTCAGATCACTTCAGCAATCCATTTACCTGTCCTTGGGTCACACTGCAGATGCATACTTGCATACTAGTCTAACTGTTGTATTTCTCTTCTGCAGTACCTAAGAAACGTAATTAGCTTATTTGCTCACTTTAGTTGTTTTAAAATTTTATGCCATTCATATTTCATCTGATGTAATGTCTGTTGTTAATGTTATATAAATTTCATGATGACATTTATGTTTTATTTGGTCTTCAGACCTCTGTACTTACATGGTTAACAATCTGTACAGAAAGAAAGAAAGAATGAGTCTTTCCACTACTGTTATAAATACAAACCAATTGCCATCTTATCTCTCTTGGCTAAAGGCATTGAAAAAGGCATTCATTTGCAGATTCTTAACCATCATCATTATCTTCATCATCATCAACTACCTTTTTTCCAATTTTCTAAATGGGGTCAGGGCATCATGTCAGCTGTTGCCATCTCTCTCTATTCAGTGCCACTCTTACCTTCTTCAACACTCCTGCCTGACTGTTGCAGGTCTTCTCTTATACAGTCCCTCCACCTCTTTGCTGGACATCATTGTTTCCTCTTGCCTTCTTTCTGGCTGACCCAAATCTTCTTCACCAGTATGTCTTCTGCTTTTCTGAACATGTGCCTTAATCACGTTAATCTGTTCTCTTTGACCTTGTCTGCAAGTGGAGCTACCTTGGCTTCTGCTCTGTTGTCCTCATTTCTTCATCTGTCCCACAGTGGGCAACCTGCCATCCATCCCAGCCACTTCATCTCCATCAACTCTAGCTTCCTCGACTGCTCTACCTTTACTTCCCAGGTTTTCATACCATACAGTAGAGCTCATCACACCGCTGTTTTGCACACCTTGCTTTTCAGATTCTTTGGCATTCTTCTGTCACACACTATATCCACATTCTGTGCCAGTTGGCTGCAGTCCACTCTGATTCTAGCTTTGCCCTCTTCATTCAGACTTCCCTTCTCCTCAACCACCCCTCCCAGATACTTGAAGCTGTTCACCTGTTCTATTGTTTTCCCTTCTATCTTAATTTTTAACTTCTTCTGATTTTCCCATTTGCTGTCATTACGGCTGTCTTAGCTGTACTCAGTTTCATAGCATGAGCCTTCTGTTTTGCATTCCATTCCTCTATCCTTTGCTGAAGTTCTAGTTCAGTCTGTCTGTAATGCCACATCATCTGCATACAGCAACTTTGTTGACCTATCCCCTCCAATCTGTTTGCTAATGTAGTCCATCACCGGTACGAACAGCAGTGAGTTAAGAGTTGAACCCTGATGCACACACACACTCCTCCTCTATGAGTCCAAACTTGAGAAACTGGGTTTTTGTACATAGCCTGCACCAATAATAATAGCAATGTTTCTGGGACTTTGAACAATCTCAAGACTGCCCAAATCAGCTTTCTTGGGACCTTGTCGTGTGCTTTCTCCAAGTCTAGGAATGCCCAATGGGACTCTTCCCTCATCTCTAGCTTCTTCTCAACCATCTGCTTCAATACATATACTGGGTCAGCTGTGTTGCATCCTGATCTGAATACAAACTGCTCATCTCCCATTTTACTTTCTACTACTCTTAGTATTTGGTTATCAAGCACCCTCTCCTGGACTTTCGTGCAGTGTGACAGGAGTTTGATACCTTTACACTGCCCACAGTTGTGAATGTTCCCTTTGGTCTTGAACACTGGCATTAGTTTACTTATTTTCCAGGTAACTGTGATACAGCTTTCTCTCCATAGTGCTAAAAGTACCCTCAGGAGCCATTTCTCCCTTATCTCATCCAATATTTCTGACACATCTGCTGTGACCTCACCTGAGCCAACTGCTTTCCCTAACTTCATTTTTATCTGTGCTGTCCTTACTTCTATCTAGGGTGGGCCTCTCTTGTTCTTTCATTGTAGTCTGTGTCTGGAGCAGTACAGCTTCTGAGGGATCTTTATTTAGAAGTTGCTGGAAGTACTCCTTCCATCTGTCTTTGATGTACTGTGGGCTAGTGAGCAGGTTGTTGCTGGCATTGCTTATGAAGGGTGTCTGACTACCTTCTTTAGCTTTCTGTCTTTGCCTTGCAACCTGATAGAATTCCTTTGTGCCATTTACTGAGTCACTTTCTGGAAGCTGGAAGAGTTCCTCTGATGCCATGTTCTTTGCTACTACAACTCCACTCTTAGTCTCTTTGTTAGCCAAGCAGTATTCCTTCCTAAATTGGTTCATTTTTTCCTACCTCCCATTTTTTTCATCTATCATTCTTTCTTTTGATAACTTCCTGGACTTCTGCATTCAACCACCAGCTTCCCTTGTGTATCTAGCTTCCTATCTGGTTTGGCTGCATATCTGTTCTATAGTTCTCACACATCCTGTTTTGAGGTGCTGCAATTCTTCTTCTTCAACCTACAGTATATCCTCTTCTTCCAGAGATGTTAAAGCCCTGAGTAATTCCTTGAACTCCTGTGTTTTCTCTACAGTCAACTTCCAGGTCTTCATCCTAGTCTCTGTTGACTGTAGAACCTTCTCTTACCACTGCTTGCAGCTGATTGTGGCAACCAGTGGTTTATGCCATGGACCAACTATTTCACTGCTGATGAATTTGCAGTCACTGATTCTGCCTCAGTGCCCTTTCTTTGCTAGGAGGAAATCTACTTGAGTTGCATGTTGGCCACTCTGGTATGTGATCCTGTGACTATCTCTCCTGCTGCACCATGTGTTGGCTACCACCAAGCTATTTGAAGAGAGTAGCTTAGAATGTCCTTTCCTTCTTTATTCCTGTTACCCCACCCATGTGGATCTAGGCACTCCTTAAATCCTCTTTTTTCTGTCCCAATATGTGCATTCAAGTCACCCATTATCAACATTAATTCATGTTGTCCTGCTTTATCTAGTAGCTCCTGCATCTTCTATCTGAATGCATTCTTTTCCACACTATCACAACCCTGCCATGGGACATGTGGAGAGATTATGAATAATGCCCTGTCCATGCATTGGAGTCTGATTGCCATAAGTCAACACTAATTCCGATGTCACTCTGATTCCCCACTGTCTTTTGAAGCCTCTCCCTCATCAGAATTCCCACTCCAATTCTAGCCTGTCCTGCTTCTGAATAGTAGACTCTGGATCCCAGGTCAAGTGGCTTTGCTGCACTACCCTTCCATCTTGTCTCCTGGATCCATAGGATGTCCAGTCTTCTCCTTACCATAATATCATCTACTTCTAAGCTGCATCCTGTCAGTGAACCTGCACTGAGTGTACCAATTCTTAGTTCACGTTTGGCAGTTCATTGATTTTACATTCAGCTTTCAATCAACAGAGTTATTCCAGGTAACCCAAGCTGGGCAACTGGATATTAGCCATCCAGTAGCTTATTCACCAAGGGCTACTGGACCTTATGACAGGCACACACTGATTAATAGGGGAACATACCCCCCCCCATCATTATCAACCAATTTTTACACCTGCAGGTGGCTAGCCCTGACATGGTGTGCAGTATGTGATCCATGTTCTCCTATCTTGAGGATACTGTGCACTATAGTTAATGCCCAATACATTTCGTATATACAACTCTTTCCCATTACAAGCACCATCTGAAGTCTGTGCTGCTACCCACAACTCCATTATTAGGTGAGTTTTTAGGTGGAAACACTCGACATGTTTTTAGGAAGTGGGAGGAACCCCACATAGACACAGGTAGATGGCAAACTCCATACAGGTAATTGGCCCAAGGTTAGTATCAAATTTTGTACCTTCTGCATGGGAAGCAATGACCTTAACCATTATGTCAACTGCTCTTCTCATTTGCCAAATGGTCTCCCTAAAGCTTAACCATCTCACTAAAAATCAACTCCTTCCACTGACATAAAATTACTTTTGCCCACACCACAGCACTAATACGTTTCACCAGCGCTATCAATAACCATAGAAATGAACATAACCTTATCTCCACGGTCCTTCTCAAACTCTCTAAGATGTTTGATACTGTTTCACACCAAAGCTACTACAATATATCACTCTGCTGGTTCCACTGCTACTTTAACAGAATGAAGGCATTAAAATAGAAATCCAACTTCTCTTCTTTTGCCAGTCCTTTTGTCAGAGTACAGAAGGCCGAGTACTCTGTCCAGTCCTATTTAACATTTTCATTAATGACTTTCATAAGTGTACCAAGCATGCTACTATTGTACAATATAAGGATGACTCCACCCTCATCTGCTTATCCCTAAATATAGCAGATCTACAACAACAAACTTTGGAATCCTTCTCAAGAGTAGAAAGCCTGTTAAATAGCTCCCAACTCTTTTAAACCCCAATAAAAGTAAATTAATTATAACCATACCAAAACACATTTTCCATATAAAATCTTCTTTTAACATAACATCAGACATCATCACCACCATAGAAATAGTGCCTAAAGCCAAACTTATTTACATCTTAATTGATGATCAGCTTATGTTTGATGTTCACATAAAACAAGCAATAAAAAATCAGCAAAACCTAGGCAGCTTGTATAGAGTTAAACGACACTTGTCACCCACAGCTCAATAAATCATTTCCCTTTCCAATCTGCTCCCCACTCTCCTTTACAGCTCCCCAATATTTGCCAGCTAACACATTTGACAACTAAGTGAACTAGGACAGTGCTACAATAAAACTGCTACATTTGCATCTAGTCACCAATGGAGCTCACCAATATCTTCCTCTAAAATACCCAGAGTGGAAGTAACTGTCAAACCACCTTACCTTCTCTCAATTAGTTACTGCCTAAAGCCTCAGGTATAAATATGACAACTGACCAACATCAAAAAAATTTAATCCAGCTTCACCAACCAAATCATGCCCTATACACAGGCAATAATTTTGTTCTTTGCCACATCCAAATCAAACAACTCTGCTGAGAGTCTTTGTACTCCAACTATGTTTCCAAACTTTGGAAAACTATTCCTATAATACTAAGACAAATTGACAGCCTCCATACCTTCAAACCTCAACTGAAACTGTATCTAACAAACTTATGCTCATGCTCATCCTCCAGCTAGAAGTTTCATTTACATGTAACTTCCTAAACAACTAAAGTGTTTTAGAAAACTTACCTTACCAACGCCACCAGGCAAGCCATAGCTAAAACACTCCTTCTCTCCATCCTCTTGCATGCATCACCCATACTTACTAACCTTAGAAAATCAGAATTAACCAAACTGGAGGCCTGTTACAACAAAACAGATTTGCTCTCAGTCTCCCCAATAGAACACATCACCACACTGTCCTACAAGAACTAAACTGGATCAGACTTCCCCACCTGCTGTACACAAACCAACTAACCATTGCTCACTCAATTATATATCAACCCGAAAACGTCTCAGCCCTCCAAAACCTTGTAGAACTTCACAGTAGCAACAGACCTCTAAGATCCCCTGAAAAACTGCTACTGCAAGTCACTAAGGCAAATAATTCCTCAGAGGACTCACTTTACTCACACAAGATATCAAAAATCTGGAACACTATCCCTCAATAAATTCTTACCTCAAACAACTCAAAGAGTTTCAAACTTCTGCTTATAGATCACTTCAGTAAAAACTGGCTCTGCTCTTGTACTGCTCCAGGGCAATACTACTTCTCCTACCCCTTACCCTGGCCCACCAAGTATGGCTCAAATCTAAAACTCTCTATTTACTTCCTTCACACTATAATCCTCTGCTCCTAGTACTCTTATAATACTTACGTTGAGTACTCTTATTCACAGATTTGATTGAACTTACCTGGTAAACAATTTAAATAAAAAAATACTACAAGATGGGGACTACTATTTATTAATGACTATATCTGCAACAACAAGAAAGACATCACTAAGAACTGCATGTAGAATGAGGCTTCAAAATCCAAAGAATTCCTCTCTCTTCTACAAATAGTGAGTGATAAAGAAATCATCAAGAAAATTGCAAGCACCTCTTATGCTTCATTTGCTATTCGATGGTCCAAGGTTTTGAACTTATTAGAATTAGATAATCAATCAGTTTTATGAATCTCTAGTTGAGTCATGTTCTATTTGAGTTGCCTCATTTTAACCTCTTCTATCTGTTGTATCTCTTTATCTTAAATAGTTTGATAATTTTTTGGTTGTTGACATCTGGGCCAGTAATCAAGGAGCCTCAATCCTCACCACTGACACCAGTGTGGGACATTCACTTGGCACAAACAGTAATTTCAGATGCAGCTCTCTGCACCAAGCACAATTTCCTTAAGAGCACGCAGGGAGGACACTCAGTCTTGGGGCTGGGCTTTCCTCTCTGTGCCCCATATAAGACTTCACCTTTCTGTCTGCAAAAAAACAGACACACACATGCACACACACACACACACACACACACACACACACACACACACACACACACACACACACACACACACACACACACACACCTGGGAAAGGCTGGCACATATTCACCTGCTGTGCCTCCTTCACCCAGACTATAAGGTAGATTCACTGCCACCAAGCCAGCTACTTTATGGATCTTACCAGGGTACCCAAATACTCTTAGTAAAATTAACACTTATACAAATGGTAGTATTTTGACCAAATGCAAGGCTTTCAGGAGTGTGATGCAGCAGTGTCACTAAATAAATATAGGCACTCTCAAAGGTTAAATATTTTCTAAACGACCAGCCACAATGACAAATTTAAATATATTTAATAAAATAAAAACAGGACAATGGTGAATATCTATTCACAATAAACACCAGAGTTTCAATCCACTGGAAATATAAAAAACAACACAGAAGGAAAGGTTCAGACAGATACAGAAAACAATACTTAGCTAATCAACTATATTTTCCTAACTGACTGAAGAATTACTGTTCCCTGGTTACTTAGTAAAGCAAGGCAAGATGAAGTGGATGAGTGGTCTTTGCTGTCAGGTTCCCAAAAACAGAGTGCTATCACTAAGCATAGACCTAGCCTAATACTTGGTGGGGATATACACCCCAACCCTGGCCCATCCACCTCATATATACACACCCCCTCTACCTGTAACCTAAGCTATAAACCTACACTTAACAGGCCATCTAACTCTCTCCTAGCCTGTCATCTCAATATTAGAAGCATTAATAACAAGGTACATGAATTGCACGCACTCCTCACTGTTCACTCCCCTGAGATTCTCTGTATATCTGAGACCTGGTTAAAACCTAACACTACAGACAATGAAGTGTTACCACCTGGGTACAATATACATAGGTTGTGTTTCCAGGAAGGGGGGTGGGGTAGCTACACTCTATAAATCTGACTTGAATGTGACCATAGATGTAATACAACCCCCTCAGATTAATAACTCAGAGATTCTTGCCACCAAATTGCAATTTAATAAAAGTAAATACATTAATATCATCTGCATGTACATTCCCCCATGTAACAATATAGCTCCACTTGAAGACATCCTGCACTGGCTATCATGTCACTACCCCCAAGAAACCCTGCTACTCAGAGACTTTAACATAGACTGCGGCACCTGTTCATCAGAATCCCTAACCACCCATATTAACCTGTATGCAGTTACACAAATCATATCCACCCCTACCAGGATAGGTAAACCAAACCAAAAAGAAAGCATACTTGACTGGGTACTCATTAATAGTCACCCCAATGACCTAAGCGATCACCTTCTCACATATATAATTAAGCACAAAGCCATTAACCCCCCAATAACCCTTACTCAGAAAAGTTAGAAACAAACAAAACTTTGACCCAGCCAAATTCCAACAGGAACTAAAATCATGCAACTGGTCTATTCTAAAACACCTCCCCTTAGAGGAAGCAGTTGTATATTTTAACAATAAATTCCTTGAGATCCTTGATTTGCATGCAACTGTTAGTTCAAAAAGAACAAAGGCAAAAACTGTGCCATGGCTTTAGAAAGAGTCTAGACTCAAAATTACCGTTATAAACAAAGCATGGGCTTTATGGCGTTCCACTAAAGACCCCCAAGATCACATTAAATACAGGTAATCTAGGAACGAAACTAAAAAATCCATTTTACAAGATAAAAAAACAACACTACTGTAATTTACAGACAGTAAATCAAAATAACCCTCAGAAGTTTTGGGCAGGTTTGAATAATCTACTACATCCTGGACAAACTTCTGCCCCTATTCCCACTACCACTATCGATAAACCCCCAGAGGATGTTTCAAACAGTTTTAACCGATTCTTTACCAAGACAATTCAAGCCCTAGCTAGCCAACTACCTCCTAGCTCCCCTGGTCCTCAAAGTACCACCCCTAGAAACCTACTCTCATTTAACTTCCAACCAGTCACCACGTCACTTCTTCGTACCTTAATCAAAAAACCAAAACCCACCACACTCTCTCCTGACCAACTTCCTGCCGAATACCTACAAAAATCAGCTGATGCTATTGCTTACCCTGTATCAATACTAATCAATCGAACCATAGTAGAAGCTAAAAATTCCCACCATCTGGAAAATATCCTATGTAATCCCACTTTACAAAGGAGGCAGCTCTACTGAATTCTCCAGCTATAGGCCAATAGCTATACTCTCTCCACTTGCAAAGATTATGGAAAAATATATTCATAGACAACTCATGCACCACCTAATCCAGAATCACCTCATGGCAGACACCAAGTATGGCTTCCGACCTCACCACAGCACTACCTTAGCCCTACTAACCTTTACCAACACCATAAACCATAATCGTAACAATAATCATACATCCTCAGCCCTCTTCTTGGATCTTTCCAAGGCATTCAATATGGTTGATCACCAGCTTTTAATCCACACCCTGCAAATATTCTGTCTAGATAATAAAGCCTTTCAATGGTTTAAATCCTACTTGAATAGTAGACAGCAGGCTGTTCTTTGGCAGAACAAACTCTCTAACCTACTACCTAACACCCTTGGAGTACCACAAGGCGCTCTACTAGGGCCCCTGCTGTTCTCCATCTTCATTAATGACCTGAATACTGCCATCCCAAAAGTCAGCTGTATCCAATAAGCTGACAACTCTACCCTGATTTGCTCGGCCACATCTCCAACAGAGTTATGGTCAGCTACCCAGACCACCTTTAACACAATAGAAAACTGGCTTTCTGAATGTCTTCTGATACTAAATCTCAAAAAAACTAAAATGCTGTTATTTTCACCAACACATAGGTCTACTGATTTTACCTTTACCATAAATGCAAATGATGGCACAATAATCTCCCCTGACTCCTCTACAAAACTATTAGGTGTCATTATAGATAATAATCTAAAATTCGACCTACATGTCAACCAATCAATCAAAACCATCAATAAAAAACTAGGGACACTTTACAGAATAAAAGCCTTCCTAACCCCTCCAACTAAAATTGCCATAGCTCGCTGTCACCTTCTTTCAACTCTTTTGTATGCATCCCTCTCTACTCTCTAATTTAAACAAGACTGTCTTTAACAAACTCTCAATCTGCTATAACCACATTACCAGGTTTGACACTGGGCTGCATTTTAGTAAACATTATTGCATCAATCTAAACCAGCTTAGGTGGCTTGAACTACCCAGTCTAATCCAGTATAACCAACTGATTATGGCCCATAAAATCCTTTATAACTGGGACAACAGTCCTGCACTTAAAAATCTTATCACTATCTATAATAATCCTAGACTGCTTCGATCATCTAACAGACTTCCAATTCAGATGTGCAAAATTAACAACACAGCTGGTGACTCTCTCTTTGCAAACTCTGTAGGAATTTTTTTTTTTATTTTACATTTGTTAACCGGGGGTGTCTGACTGAGCTGAAAAGGCCCTTTTTCAGCAGAGGCCCGGGGAGAAAAGCTCCACAAAGAAAAATTACAGATACATTTAATTATTTAGACATGATTAGTATACACACAAATTACAAAAGACATGTTTTTACAGTGGTATGCGGCACATCAACAGTTACAGTGGAGAGAAAAAACAAAAAAATATTAATTTAAAAATAAAGGTAATGAATAGATTTGTGGTGTACAGCTGAAATTTGGAACAGTGGAACCTGTGTGTTGAGAGACAGCCTTACAAGACTATCTGCAAATATATAGAGCTGAGTATATTTTTCTGTATTATTCTGTATTATAGAGCTAAATTGTTGCTTAGATATCTGTTGTCTTACTGTTCTGCAAATATACAGAGATCAGTATATATTTTTTTGGTTTTATAATTTGCACTCCAGATTCCTCACATCACTGTTGAAACTTTTCCCCACCTCCCCTCCCTGTTCTTGGTTGTAGTTTAAATTTGGTGGCTTTTGCAATGCCCGCCCCACTGTAGATTTGATCTAGGACACTCCCCCAGTCCCATCTCTTTACCGCATTCTACCTAATAAACCCTTTCTGCACTTGCTTTTAGTCCTTTTTAATTTAATTACATTTTTTCAAACTGGGTGTGGACTAATATTGCTACATACTCAAGTGTGCCACCTTGCACTGCATGTGAATTGTTTTTACTACTGTTTTTGCTACTTTTCTGAAAAGAAAAAAAAAAAATTGTAAGCCTGTTTCCTACCTTTCCTGTAATTAGTGTTCCAGATACAGATTTGCTGTATCCAGGACTATTTGTAAGCTTCTGAGCCCCCAAGCCTTTCTGTGTTGGAGGGAAGCCTTCTAGCTTATCAGTGGGAGTGGTAAGCACTAGGTAACCTGTCTACCACATAAGGAGTGGTTCTGGCCCAGAATTTGTAGTTATTGGCCATTTGGGCGGTCTTCCATCTCTCTCAACTTTCTGATTTGAAGGCCTGCATTTGCACTTGTTTCTGTCCTGTAACTCCTGGGCCCATCTCATTTGCTTACTCAAAAAAAAAAAATTTATCTGCTTTTACTGTATTTGTGTTTCTTCCTATTTTATTTTGCTTTTGCGTCATCTTAAAAGTACTCAGTTGTATTTATTACTGCTTGGTGTAACTCATTCTAAGCCTTTTAGTTTAAGCACTTGGGCTTCAGACCAGTTGTTTTACATTAAGAAGGTTTGTGGTCTGCACTGTAGTGGCAAAACAGGTAGCTTACATCCTTCTAAGTTGGGAACTGCTGATTGAGGGCTCAGTGTCTGTTATTCTAAAAGTGCATTAATTCTGGTTTAAGTACTTGGGCTTCAGGCCAGTTATTTTACATTAAAAGGGTTAGTGGTCTGCACTCTTGTGGGAGGAGAGGCTGGACTCTGCCCTTCTGAGCTGGGAATTTCTGGTTAAAGACTTATAGTGCCTGCATATTTGAACTGCTTCTTACTGAAATTGGTACACCTTGTTTGCTGTAGCATAGACTAGATCCAGGCCTGCTGAATCTAGCTTTGTTTGTATAACTTGAGCACTAATCCAGGCATTCTTTAAAGTATTCAATTGTATTTATTACTGCTTGGCAGTAACTTGATTAAAGTGTAGCTATCATTCTAAGTCTTTTGGATTAATCACTTGGGCTTCAGACCAGTTGTTTTACATTAGGAAGGTTTGTGGCCTGCATTGTGGTGGCAGGACAGGTAGCTTACATCCTTCTAAGTTGGGAACTGCTGATTGAGGGCTCAGTGTCTGTTATTCTAAAAGTGTATTAGTTCTGGTTTAAGCACTTGGGCTTCAGGCCAGTTATTTTACATTAAGAAGGTTTGTGGTCTGCACTCTTGTGGGAGGAGAGGCTGAACTCTGCCCTTCTGAGCTGGGAATTTCTGGTTAAAGGCTTATAGTGCCTGCATATTTGAACTGTTTCTTACTGAAATTGGTACACCTTGTTTGCTGTAGCATAGATTAGATCCAGGCCTGCTGAATCTAGCTTTGTTTGTATGCTTGTTGTTTGTTTGCTTGTTATTTCCCTGAAACACTAATTCCACCTAAAACGCGGCTTTTCAGTGCTTCTGTGGATCCCTAGTGATATCTGCATTGCTTACTGTACTTATTTCCTTGTTTCACTTGAAAGAAAGTTACTGTTTGTTGTTTTTGCATTTAAGTTACCTGTAACACATTGCATTTAAGATACCTGGCACTTGCTCACTAAAGCAATTATATAAGTCAGCACTAAAAAATTAAAAGCAATACACCCTCACAAACTCCCCTTGAGTACCTTGTTCCCCATTGGCCCTTTTTTTCAATTATAAAGGAATTCCCAATACTATTCTAGCATGTCCAAAGGTCTGTTGTCAATCTCCCCTCCGGTCCAGCTGGTGAATCTGGGAATCTTGAGGCAATGTTACAACTTCCTCATGTACACAGACAACCCTCTCCTCCTCCCAACAAATTCCAACACATGTGAGAGATGCAACCATATAGCCATACTGGAGGCAAAGCTCTCTCAACTCAGTACTGGCAAAACCAGTCAGGAGGAGAAGGAAACCACACTCACTACAATTCCAGTCTCACATAGACCTACCACGACAGCAAACCAAACACATAAACACACAAAAACATACTCGAAGGCTCTAAATAAAAATCTGCCTAAGCAGCAGAGACCTCCAAAGCAGACACCCAAGCAACTGCTACCCCAAAACAAAACACGTGCAACACATAGCTCACAAAACCAGTGTGCCGAACAGTCACAGCCCTTAAGGCTAAACAACACACCTGATAAACTTGTAATAGGTGACTCTATCGTCAGGCACACTGACGTCCCGCTCACCAGGCTAAACAAGGAGAAGGTCACGGTGAGCTGCCTGTTGGGCTCTAGGATCCGCCACATAACACAAGGTCTCAGGTCACTCCAAGGCAAGTACAAATATGACTCCATCATTGTCCATGCTGGTGTGAATGACCTGAGACGTACCTCCCTGGACTACATGAAAAGAGACATAGAGGAGCTCTCTGAGCATGTAGCCCAGGCCGGTATGACCCTGACCTTGAGTAGCATCTTACCCTCACCAAGAATGATGCCACAATATGAAGACAAGATGATCAATTTCAACAATTGGCTTAAGTATTGGTGTCATTCAAAGGGGATCCAATGCCTGTCAGCCTGGGATGACATGCTTGACAAGCCACAATGCTTCACTAGGGACGGCTTGCACCTGTCACCCACTGGGCTTTCGGATATTGGCAAAGGCTCTTGCTACCCCCATAGTGCCTTTTTTAGGCAAGGCTCAAAAGACAAACCCACCTCCATAGGTATCACAAGGGATAAGAAATTAAGAGTAATGCTACTCAACGCCAGAAGTCTAAATCTCAAGATGCACGCACTCGAAACTCTCCTTAGCATGGAGAACATCGATATCTGTGCAGTAGCAGAAACCTGGTTCAAGGCTCCCGAGAGCACCCAAGCACTACCAGGTTATACCTCATACCATGCTCTTCGGCCCCAAAACTTGGACCGAACCACAAAAGGAGGGGGAATATCAATATTCGTCAAAGATACCTACACCTCCAGGTTGGTGGCACACCACGAAGCATCAGAGACTATCCAAGTGCAACTAACAGTGGGTAAAACTGCCTTCCAGTTTATAGCCTGCTACAGACTACACTCCCAAACCCAGGAACCCCACTCGGCCTTCCTGAGAACACTGGAAAATATGAAGGTCACTCCAAACACCATTATATTGGGTGACTTCAACTACCCAAACATAGACTGGGAGCATTACTCTAGCTCCAAAACCCTAGCCCAAAGGTTCCTAGAATTTATAAACTCAAATGCTATGAAACAACTTGTTACCACTCCCACAAGAGGGGAAAACATACTGGACCTGATCATCACCAACATGGGGACTCTATGCTCCAGACCAGAAGTGTATCCCTCACTGGTAAGATCAGACCATAAACTAATCTCACTGGATATTCACATCCTGACTCCACCCCCTGCCCTGAAAACCACAGTGAAAAACTTCTCTAAAGCAAATTTCACACTCCTCAAAACCAAGGTGGAATCATTCAAAGCCCCCGGGCATGTGGAAAATACGGCCCGGACCGCAGAATCCTTTATAAATGCATTCTATGAACACCTTCAGGAATGCATGGATCATGCAATCCCAAATAAAACCAAGACCCAATCCTCCAAAGACAGACATCCTGTCTGGTGGACCCCAGTCATAAACGAACTATACAATAGAAGGAGGAAGCTACTACATGATTAGAGCAAAATCCCAAAAAGGGAAGGCATCTCTGATCAGTATTAGCAAAAAACTATGGGCACTCATAAAATCGTCTAAGGCCAGCTTCGAGAGAAAAATTGCACAGGACACTAAGGATAATCACAAGGCTTTCTTTAGTTATGTTAGGAACCTGGGTGGGAATTCCCAGATATGCTCAGAATTAGTCCAAAATGACAAAAAATACACCAAACCCACAGACATTGCCAACATCCTAGCTGACAGGTTCAGCGCAAACTTCTCCCTCCCCTCCCCACCAAAAGGGCAAATATCTATCCCAGCAGAGTGCTGCCCCCCTGACATCTCAGATTCTCAGGTAAGAGCTGCCCTCTCCAAAGCAAAACACACAGCATCAATGGGACCAGACGGTGTCCCGGGCTGCGTCCTACATCAACTCCAAGAAGCGCTAAACCCAAACATAAAACTACTGTTCAATCTCAGCCTTACTACAGGATATGTACCCAAAGAGTGGCGTACAGCAACAGTGGTCCCTCTCCACAAAGGTGGTGCCTCAACGGATCCTGGAAACTATCGCCCCATAAGCCTGACTAGCTTGGTCTGCAAAGCTATGGAAAGGATCATCATGGACCTCATAAATAAAGATATTGGGAACCTACAGACACTGGATCCTACCCAGTTTGGCTTTGTTAAGGGCAGATCCTGCCTCTTAAACCTGGTTGATTTCTTTGAAACAGTCACCAAGGCCATTGACGAGGGGAAGGTGGTCCACACAGCCTACCTGGACCTTGCAAAAGCCTTCGATACAATACCCCACTCGGGCATTATAGATAAGCTTACCAGCTTAAATATAAACCCCTATGTCACGAGATGGGTTGCAAACTGGCTCAAGGACAGAATCCACATGGTTAGAATTGCTGGATCTATGTCAGACTCCAAACCAGTTACAAGTGGCGTCCCACAAGGCTCAGTCCTGGAACCTCTCTTGTTCAGTATATATTTCTCGGAGGTACAGGCCAACACGGAAGGACTGTGGCTGACCAAGTTCGCAGATGACTGCAAACTGGGCGCCATAATCGACTCTCCAGCCGACACAAGCATCCTCCAAAAGGGCCTCATAGAGACAGACAACGGGTGTCAGAGCCATGGCCTCAAGCTAAACGCCAAAAAGTATATAGTCATCCTCTTTGGCAAAAACAAAGTGCCCACAAATTACCACATAGGTGGTAATCCATTAAGTACAGAAGAAGTAATTAGGAACCTGGGGACCCAAGTTGATAGCAATCTCTCATTTGACAACCACGTGGCCAAAGTGGTTAGAAAAACATTTTATATAGCCCACCTAATCATGAAGGGATTCACATCTAGATCAGGGGAGGTCATCGTGCCTCTTTACTCATCCCTCATCAGGCCCATAATTGAGTACAATGCCCCTTTTGGGATGTACCTTACCAGGCACCTGCAGCAACTGGAAAGACCCCAAAAGTACCTCACCAAGAGGATCAAAGGGCTCAAACAGATGCCATATGCTGCCCGGTTAAAGAAACTCCAGCTCTACTCAGTGGCATACCACCTGCTCAGAGGCGATCTGTGCCTGACGTATAAAGCCATGTCCAATCCGGAATTAATGGACATGCTGCACCTCAGAAAATCCAGATCCCATCGAGCTACGCGCTCGAGAGACTTGAACCTCAGCACTGAAATAAATAGGACATGCTGGAGGGACAGATTCATAACCCAGAGGCTCCCTTCACTCTGGAATAAAATCCCAGTCCAGGTTAGGCAGAGTCCCTCATTGACTCTCTTCAAGAGGAATCTTGATGAGTGGATGGGAGATCGTAGGTTTACCCCGGGTATCACTTCTGTGTCACTGTTAGACAGAGGCACAGTATACTAACCTCGAAAAAAGGCATAGCAAAATTAATTTAAAATGGGTGGTGAAAGCCAAACACACTCTGGCTAGGCTTATAAATGCCCTAGGGCAGATAGCCTAGTATGAACCTATGAACCTATGAATACATACGTAGTTCACAGGTGCAGTACATACATTGTAGATTAGCCAGTGTTTGTGAGTAAGACTGAAAACTATTATCAAGTACTCTAGATTTAGTATGTATACCTTATCTGCTTTCACTAGCCTGGGGAGCAATCATGGCACTGCCAACTTTGCTTGAGATATTGCCTGATGAGGTCTTTAAAGGAAGCTTTGGATGCTGTTTTTGAATGCTAGTGGGGACAGAGTTCCATTTTTAGCCAACTGAACTACTATATAGCGCATCTCCAAAGCTATTGTAGCTGTTGGTGACTTCTAGTAGTAGTTTGCTTGATGATCTAAGAGGCCTTTTGGCTGAGTGATGTTGTACTAAGTTTTTGAGGGCAGGACACTTATTGGGGGGGTAATCGATCGAATGACAGAGGCAGAGCTGATTGTAGGTTAGGAGGTTGGGCAGTTCAAGCCAGTGGAGCTGTCTCAAAGCAGTATAGTGATGAGTTCTATATGAGCAATTTGCAGCAAAGCGGGCAATTCTGTTATAGCAGGCTTCCATTTTGCTTAATTCAGTTTTGTTGAGATTAGTCAGAATGGGAGATACATAGAGTAGGGTGGATAGAAGTTGGGAGCGAGCAATGGCTGATCTTGTATTGTTGGTAAGAAATGGTTTGATACGGTAGAGTGAGCCCAGTTTGGCATGTACTTTTTTAATAGTTAAGTTGAGATGACTATCAACTTTTAGGTGGGAGTCTATGGTTATTCCCAATAGCATAGCCTGTGCCGCTGGAGCGATTGGAGTAGCATTTGTGGAGTGGATAGTGAATTGACTGTTATCAGTGTTTTTGTTAGAACTGGTTATAATCAAGAGTTTTTAGATCTTGGAACTCTCTTCCAGCTGATATTACTTTACCTTCCTCCCTAGTTCAAATTAAAAGTAGACTCAAACAATATCTGGCACTAAACTGGCTATGTTATTGTATCAAGCCTGGCTAACTCTCCTCTATAATTTGTAAAATCTGTTAAGCATCTTACTGTGTAATTTAATCCAGACTTTCACTTGGGATTAACTCTAACATGTGGAACTTGTTTATCTTGTTTGCTTATGTAATCACTGTAAATATTCTATTTGCAGTATGTTATGTTGGATCTGTTTACCTTGGAGCTTTTCTCCCCGGGCCTCTACTGAAAATGGACATGCATCCAGTCGGACTATCTCGGTCAACAAATGTAAAATAAATAAAAATAAAAAAAAAACCCAAGGGGGTTCTCTCTCTGGTTCCCAAACTCTCTATAACTCTCATAGTTATCTTCTTATGAGCCTATCTAAGCTCTCAACAACTCCTATAGCTACTCTCACACAACTCAACCTTGTAAATATTGCAAATAGCATTCTACTGTAAATGTGTGTATGTAAAGTGTATCCATATTTTCTTAAAGGTTCGTATGTAAACTGTTTCCACACCTAATACATAACTGTTTTCCTCAAATAAAACTGTATAATCCCTTAACTTCAGTCTTAATGAATTTAACTATGCAAGCTATTGAATGTGTTTATTTGTAACTGTTCTACATAATTTTATCTTTTATACTAAGTATCACTTATATCTAAACTGTATAATGCATCTTGGAGCTTTTTTCCCAGGCCTCCATTGAAAATGAGTCAATTCAGCCCAGTGGACTTCCCCCGGTAATCAAACTGGAAATAAAATAAATAAATAAATAAAATAAAATAAGTGTCACTATCACATCTTTCATTAATATCTGAATACAATTTCAATGCTGGCTATAGAATTATATCACATCTGGTCACCTGATTCTGTGGTTAACACACTACTCCCCGACTAGAAGTTGAACCAGAATCTAGCCAAGATGTGTCACAATACACACCTAAAGCTTTTCTAAGGCATCTGGAGACTGTAAAACAATTCTAAAACTTTCATTCTTCTTGTAGAGTCTAACCAACCATTCTCTGGCACCCCAGGGTAGCAATTAGTTCACCACTAAGGACAATAAGAGCAGGATCCCAGCCAGACATTGCATCTTTGGCTGCATTCAGCCCTGTGAGATAAAATCTTTATGACCTAAACCAAGTCATTTAATTTCAAGATATTTTCCTAAGGTAAGCTGGGCATCCTTATTTAACATCTATACATTTCAGCAGTTACCACAATACAGCCTGACATACCTGTATACTTCTTTTCTGTCCAGCAGGACCCACTGTAGATACATTTTTGACACAAGCATCTGTACAAATCAGTTTGATATACTAATGACATAAAATTCTTTACAAAACTCCAGCTAGCTATGGTCGCGTATGTTACACATGCATTGCCTTACTCTCTGGCATACTTGGCACTACCTCACATCATCACAACATGCACTATAAATATTATATAGTTTATAATACGTTCATCTGGGAAATGTTCAAATTATTTATATGATTAATTTCTATGTTGCAATGCAAGATATTGAGCATTGCTAAAAAACATTTTTTCAAAAAATACTACAGTCATGCTAAATGAAATCTGAAAACAGCAATACTGAGACCAGCTATGAAAACAGATTAGAGCATTAGTTCTATCCTGAATTTTGACAACTTGAGGATAAAAATTATTAATAAGGGGTGTAGGGACAAAGCCCTCTTTCATGACCGTGGAGGCAAATCCACCCCATTAGAAAATGGCCATCAAAAATGTATAATGTATCATGTTTACTCAAATGCTTTAGGTATTGTCAGTTTTATAGTTGTTGTCCTTCAGATTTTATATCCCTCTTTTAAATTTGGTGATTGGTGCTTCTGCTGCTTACCTGTGTTTTTCTTACCCTTTTATCCTGTCCTAAGATCCTTGGTCTCATTTCTGATGCACTGTATCATGGCTATTAAAAATATCTTAGCATTCAGTTGTAATTGTATGTTCCATTTGGTTACGAAAACATTTTGATTGCATTTTCTTTTTTTTTTCAATAATCAGTCTTTATTATTTTCCAATTACATAACTACACATTACTATATATATATACAATATTTACATGATTGCTTCCAAAAGTTATACAAACGATATATATTAAAACAGATTATTATAAGGAAATATAACATGAAAATACCATCAGTTTTTAATATTATTACAATCAATAACTAATCTAAGATCGAGTCTGTCTTATAGATATATATCCTAAGTAACAGTGGATAAGAACCTCTAGGCCAACACAATATTAAAGATTTGCTCCCATATTTTAATATTATTTATGTTTTTCTTGTGGTCATTGAGTAACAGTTTGTGCGCTAATATATGCCTTATAGCTAATGTTTTAAAATTTTCCCAAGATGTCTGGGTTGGGTTCAACCAATTTGAAGCTATGTATAGTTTCATTAATAAACAAATATTCATGATTATGATCTTTTTTGATATGTCTAAATTTTCTGGGGTAATATGTAGGATCATAAATTCCCAAGAGAGTGTTAATTGTTGGTAGCCCATTTTCTGTAATTGAAGTTTTAATGAATTCCAAAGTTTAAAAATGCATTTGCAACTCCAAAACATGTGAAGCAGGTCAGCTGTCTGGTCTATGCAGTATGGACAGTTAGGCGAGTTATTTGAATCAAATTTATGAAGAGTAAGACGGGTATAATAGGCATTGTTAAATATCATCAATTGCATAAATAATAATTTTTGTAGCGATACAGACTTTAATGTTAGTTTAAATGCTTCCAAGATCTTCTTATCATCAACTAATGTTAACTTTTCCCTCCAGTAATTCGATAAAAGAATATGTTTATTATACTTCGTCTCTTTTATCAGTTTATATGAGGAAGTTATATATTTTTTGTCTTGTATCAGAGCTTCCCAAAGATTACGACAGATATTTAATTCCTCTTCTTTAAATTCAAAGTTATTAAAATAATTTGTAGCCAGATCTTTTAATTGTCTCAAAATAATTAGATAGGAGATAGGGAGACTTTTCTCTTTTAGAATATTGTGAACTGATATCCCAAGCAAGGGGTAGAAATCCAACATGATTAAATCTTTTATTAGAGGGAATTTCTGTAAGTCTGTCAATTTCTTCCCTAATAATATGTTTGGGTTCTTGTGAAGTGGTTGAAATACCATCATATACTTTAATAAGTTTAATGAGGTAAAAAGATTTTGAATTGAAGTTATATAGCATTTTATGTGTTCCATTAAATCAAATTTACTGAGTGTTCCTCTATTCAAAAAGGGTAGAGCTTTACAGTTAATTCCCACTTTAGTTACATGTCTATATGTTAAGACCAACCATTTGGGTGCCCATTTCAGACTATCCTTATCAAAGTGAATCGCCCTTAAAATTCTATTAGCATTAATTATCAAGTAATAAGTTTCAAAATCCGGTAAATCTAGACCTCCCCTATTTTTTGGAGCCATCAATTTCTCGTATGTTATCCTCGTTTTCCTAGGCTCCAAAATAAATCTCCCTAGTTCTATATGAAGCTGTTTAAAAAATTTCCTCGTGATTCTAAGTTGTGTGGCTCTATTTGATTGCATTTTCATTCTCTCTACTCTCCTGGTTTGATGGATCTGACTATACCAGCACTGTATAACCATGTTTTTCATAGGAGTCTGTCTGCATTTGTTGTGTTAAGGAATACTTTCATCTCTAGCAGGCTGCAGGCATTAATGCTTGGACATTCATCACTGGCACATTTCACAGAATAAGGTGTGCTTGCCTTCTGCTTCACTATCAGAGAGAAAACAAACCAACAAACTAGCTGAGAATATTTTAGTAGCGTTTTCAATTTTCATGCAGTATTTCAATTTTCTTACAGGATGCACTTCTGGGTGCATGCAAGATTTGTACATCACTAGAAATCCACCTTACTTTTTTAGAATGGCAGGTGATTTAAGCCTGGGGTAAAACTCTTTTGTACCTCTATGAAAACAATAACTTTTACGAGAATAGAAGTACTCCAAGGCCAGGAAAGAAGCCTATAAGTAAGAAAATGGACTATAGCTTTAATTCATTTTAAATAGGGCAGCAGTTCGGAAACCCCCAAAACAAGAGTCAATCAGCAAGCCTTTATAAAGAATAATGTGTCACCCTGAGTTGGGACTTTCTTGCAACCTGACGCTTTTGAATAAAGAAGAAAGGATTACTAAAGAAAGAATCCTTCAGTCAAAGAGTGACTGTCATCTGTGTGGTCCCCTGAATGTCAGCTGCTCTCTACATCATTCAGTTCAGAGAAAAGTTATACTAACACACCTTAGAGAGCTGCTTCTTAACCACCCCAAAACCAACAACCAGTTACCAGATCTTTAAACATACAGATAACCAAGCTGGAGTTGGTCTCTGATTCACTGATTCACCATTCTGCAACCAGAATCATGAACTCTTCAAAAAAAAGCAAAACAAAAAAAAACAATCTTTTGACAGGAAGAGTGACAATCACAAATGTCCCAATCTTCTCTTCCTCTCAACTAAGAGAAAATATGCCGTAACTTGTGTTAAATAAGCTAGCATGCCAGCCAAGAAAAAGCTAAAGCAGCAAATATTTAGAAAGAAAACTTAATCTAGATGGTGACTGGGGCTGTCATATTTCCATTTCCATGAATGAGTAATTGCACAGAGAAAAATAAGTATTCCCAAGAGAGGAAATCTTTCTATCAAAATCGTGGCTTTAATTTTTACTCTCCCCTCAGTGATACTCTGCTACACTCTCTTGCACCAACTTGGAAAAATACAGTCTAAGATGTCTTATTCAGAAAACAGCACCTGATGTACAAATCAAGGATCAATCAGATGTCTTTAGAAGGACAACTAAGTCAGAATATAGGTGGATCTTTTCCACATAATCTTCTTCTTCTTCTTTCGGCTGCTCCCGTCAGGGGTCGCCACAGCAGATCAACTGTTTCCATTTCTTCCTGTCCTCTACATTTTGCTCTATCACACCAATGACCTGCATGTCCTCTCTCACCACATCCATAAATCTTATCTTAGGCCTTCCTCTTTTCCTGTTACCTGGCAGCTTCATCCTTAGCATCTTTTTCCCAATATACTCTGCTTCCCTCCTCAGCACATGTCCAAACCAATGTAAGCTTGCCTCTCTGGCTTTGTCTCCAAACCTTCCAACCTGGGCTGACCCTCTAATATACTTATTCCTAATCCTGTCCATCCTCGTCACACCCAGTGCAAATCTTAACATCTTCAACTCTGCCACTTCAAGCTCTGACTCCTGCCTTTTTGTCAATGCCACTGTCTCCAACCCATATAACATAGCTGGTCTCACTACCCTCTTGCAGACCTTCCCTTTCACTCTTACTGGTACTCGTCTGTCACAAATCACTCCTGACTCTCTTCTCCACCCACTCCATCCTGCCTGTACTCTCTTCTTCACCTCTCTTCCATACTCACCATTACTCTGAACTGTTGATCCCAAGTATTTAAACTCATCCACCTTCACCACCTCTACTCCCTGCATCCTCACCATTCCTCTATCCTCCCTCTCATTCACACACATATATTCTGTCTTAGTCCTGCTGACCTTCATTCCTCTTCTCTCTAGAGCATATCTCCACCTGCTCCCTACTCTCACTACAGATCACAATGTCATCTGCAAACATCATAGTCCACGGGGACTTCTGTCTGATCTCGTCTGTCAACCTGTCCATCACCATTACAAATAAGAAAGGGCTTAGAGCTGATCCTTGATGTAATCCCACCTCCACCTTAAACGCATCCGTCACCCCCACCGCAGACCTCACCACTGTCACACTACCCTCGTACATATCCTGTATCACTCTTACATACTTCTCTGACACTCCCGATTTCCTCATACAATACCACAATTCCTCTCTAGGCACCCTGTCATATGCTTTCTCTAAATCCACAAAGACACAATGCAACTCCTTCTGACATACTCTGTACTTCTCCATCAACACTCTCAAAGCAAACATTGCATCTGTAGTGCTCTTTCCTGGCATGAAACCATACTGCTGATCACTAATCATCACCTCCCTTCTTAACCTAGCTTCCACTACTCTTTCCCATAACTTCATGCTGTGACTGATCAGTTTAATCCCTCTGTAGTTACTACAGATGTGCACATCACCCTTATTCTTAAAAATCGGTACCAAAACACTTTTTCTCCATTCCTTAGGCATCCTCTCAGTTTCCAAGATTTCATTAAACAATCTAGTTAAAATCTCGACTGCCATTTCACCTAAACACCTCCATGCTTCCACAGGTATGTCATCTGGACCAACAGCCTTTCCGTTCTTCATCCTCTTCATAGCTATCCTTACTTCTTCCTTGCTAATCCACTGCACTTCATGATTCACTATCCCAACATCATCCAACCTTCTCTCCCTCTTATTCTCTTCATTCATCAGCCCCTCAAAGTACTCTTTCCATCTCCTCAACACACTCTCCTCACTTGTGAGTATGTTTCCCTCATTATCCTTTATCACCCTTACCTGCTGCACATCTTTACTAGCTCGGTCCCTCTGTCTAGCCAATCGGTACAGGTCCTTTTCTCCCTCCTTAGTGGCCAACCTTTCATACAACTCTTCATATGCCTTATCCTTCGCCACCTCTCTCTTTGCCATGCACCTCATCTCCTTATACTCTTGTCTACTTTCTTCATCTCTCTGACAATCCCACTTCTTCTTCGCAAACCTCTTTCTCTGTATACTCTCCTGTAATTCTTCATTCCACCACCAGGTCTCCTTGTCCTCCTTCCTCTTTCCAGATGTCACACCAAGCACCTTTCTAGCCATCTCTCTTACTAGCTCTGCTGTAGTTACCCAGCTATTTGGTAACTCTTCACTGCCACCCAGTGCCTGTCTTAACTCTTCCCTGAACATCACCTCACAATTACCATTATTCAATTTCCACCATTTGATTATTGGTGCTGCCCTCACACTCATCCTCCTCTTCTTGATCAACAATGTCATCCTACAAACCACCATCCTATGCTGCCTAACTACATTTTCCCCTGCCACCACTTTACAGTCTCCAATCTCCTTCAGACAGGCCGTTCTACATAAGATATAATCCACCTGTGTGCATCTTCCTCCAATCTTGTATGTCACCCTATGCTCGGCCCTCTTGTTAAAATACGTAATCAACACAGCCATGTCCATCCTTTTTGCAAAATCCACTACCATCTGACCTTCTGCATTCCTTTGTTTAACACCATACCGACCCATCACTTCCTCATCCCCTCTGTTCCCTTCACCAACACGCCCATTGAAATCTGCTCCAGTCACCAGTCTCTCACCCTTGGGTACAGTCATCACCACTTCATCCAACTCACTCCAAAATTTTTCTTTCTCATCCATCGCACACCCAACTTGTGGAGCATATGCACTAACAACATTCATCATTACACCATCAATTTCCAGCTTCATAAACATCACTCTATCCGACACTCTTTTCACCTCCAAAACACTCTTAGCATACTGTTCCTTCAGGATAATGCCTACGCTATTTCTCCTCCCATCCACATCAAGATAAAACAATTTGAACCCACCTCCGATACACCTAGTCTTGCTCCCCTTCCATCTGGTCTCTTGCGCACACAATATACCATTCTTCCTTCGGTCCATCATATCAACTAGCTATACCAGTCATACTGCCAACATTCAAAGTTCCGGCCCTCACTATCACAGTCCTAGCCTTTACCTGCCTTCGGCCATGCCTTACGCCTCTTTTCCTCCTTTGGCCAACAGTAGCCCAATTTCCGCCAGCACCCTGTTGGCCAACAGTACTGGTGGCGGTCGTTGTTAACCTGGGCCTCGACCAATCTGGTATGTATATGTGTACTTTTGTCTGCATGTATGATTTGGCAAAATTTTACGCCGGATGCCCTTCCTGACACAACCCTCCCCATTTATCCGGGCTTGGGACTGGCACAAAGAAATGCACTGGCTTGTGCATCCCCAGTGGCTGGGTTGAAACTCCAGTGGCAGGACATACTTCATTTATAACATGACTATTATATTTACTTTTGCTACCCAAATAAGTCTCTGCATCTCACTTCATTGGAAAAATACACTTTCAATATAGCAGCATAGTCTGCCCCTCAAAACAAAATTCATATAGCTTTGTCTTTAGAAAGACAGGCCATTGTTGAGCCCTGATGCATCTTCCAGGAACTGTCTAATTACAAAAAAGAGCTCTCAATACAGGAAATCCCTCACTTAAAAATGTCATTTCTTTTCCAGCTCATTCACACAGGTTCCATTACTATTTAAGTTTTTAATGTGTAACTCATGTACATTGTCATCTTGTTAGGATTTTATATTCATTAGGACCTAGTTATCTTTATTCTTTTTTTTTCATGTGTATGTTCACGTTGCTGCCTTCATTGTATAAGTTTTTACTGAGTTGTGCGTCATCATTTTCATTACAATAGATACAAAATTTCAATAATTTTCTTTTTTGCAAAAAAAAATATATCAGTGTCAATGAACTATATGAGGGAGCTAAATTAGGTAAAAACTGGAAGAGATATAATCCCCCTTTGCAGGACTAGGAGAAAGGCACAGGCAAGAAACTACTAACCTGCGAAGTTTCACCTCAGCAGCTGGAAACAAACATGGGCTTCACTTCTCAAATCAGTAACTGTCGCATATTAAAATGCCTGTGATAAAGTTAATCCAAAGCAGCATGACCTATGAACTGGAAGGCAGAGCAAATGACTCTAACAGAATGCTTGGGTAATTAAATCATAAGATGAACAGAAGGCTGAGGGCAAAGTCTGTATGCATTTGCATTTAACATGACATCTGATATAGTACTGTATAAATACTTAGGAAACATATTAGTTTTTGAGTAGTTCTAATTCTGTTTTTTTTTGGCTACTCTCCAAATGACTTCAGGATGGTAGCCAAGACCTTGACTGCAAGTTGTGGATCCTCAAGTCCCTGACATATTGATTGCCAGCATCTTAAAGGGCCCAATTCTGAAAGCCCAGTGTAAGTGACTTACTTTGAAACAAACTATGTCTATAAACAGGCTTACACTGGGGCCAGATTCCAAAAGACCTGCTCTTAGCCTTCTCTCAGTGTAAGGTGTCACTTACACCATACCTCTCAACCTCTCAACACAAGAAATCTGTACAAAGCCCGAAAAAATATGGGGGGACAAAAGGCCAAAAAATAGGGACAGATTTTAAATATTGCTCCTATAAACTTAGAAATGTGCTAAAATGACAGATTTTACATTATTATATATTTTCTGAAAGATATGAAGTCTGAAACTTAAATGTCTGTCATTATTTAGTATTATTTAGTGATTTTAGTAGGGCAGCCACGGTGGTGCAGCAGTTAGTGTTGCTGCCTCACAGCAAGAGGTTCTCTGGTTTGATCCTCAGCTGGGTTGCCTTCTGTGTGGAGTCTGCATGTCCTCCCTATGGTCACGTGGGTTTCTATCTGGGTGTTCCAGTTTCCTCCCACATCCCAAAAGACATGCTGTAGGTGGATTGGACACTCTAAATTGGCTGTGTGTGTGTGTGTGTGTGTGTGTGTGTGTGTGTGTGTGTGTGTATGTGTCTGTGTGCCTTCTGTGGATGGTTGGGCGCCAGGCTGGCAACTGACACAGTAAAACTCCACTGCCAATCATGAGCAGACAGGTGATCTGCTGTGGCAGCCCCTAACCAGGAAAAGCCGAAAGAAGAAGATTTAGTGACTTCAGTCCTCAATGATTTGCAAGAAAACTACAAATTTTATGAAGAACAGACCAAAAATAACAGGTGAAAATCTGGATATTCTGCAAAATTCTGGACAGTTGAGAGGTATGACTTACACTGAGGGCAAGTCTTTTGGAATCAGCCCTAAAATCACAGCCAACACATTGTGGGAATATACTTGGTCTTTGTCCTCTTAGACCAATCCCGTAACTAGTTGTTTGGGATTTGGGTCACAAGATAGAGCGAGGTCATTGGTACCATGAAAAGGAATCTATCTGTCCCTCTGGATCAGACACTCTGGTTAATACTTTAGCAAAGCCACCATGTACAGACCAGAAAACAAACACAGGGTGTTTGGAAACAAAAGAAAGAAGGTTTTGCTGAGGTTCCAAATGTTTCATTACCAGGTTTTATTCTTTGTGGTGGCTTTACAGGTACCATTACAGAGAGACTAGGAAAAAAGGTATGTTCTCTGTAGTACAGAAATGAGAAGAAAGTCTGAGAATATATTTTGAAATACTGTCAGTATGTAGAAATGTAGCATGTTAAATTTGGTATAGAAACAGAATAATGCAATTTATTTGGGGGAACAAAATCCAAGAAGAAAGGCAGAAAGGTTGCGATCTAGCATAAAATATAAGAATACAGGAAGACTGTGGGTTTAGGGATGCACAAAAGGAGCCATAACCAATAGAACCCAAATTGCTATTACCTCTTTGTGGAGACAACCATAGTGAGATCCCATCTGAAATGCTACCACAATCTATAGAGACCTCATCTGTGCAAGGCTATAAGACAGACAGGCAGACAGACAGAAACACTTCAAAATATTTTAACAAATGTGGTACAGTGTTTGAATCAAGAGCCATTTGAAGAAGAAGTACAGAAATTGTGTGTGCATTCACTGTCCCTATTTTGGAGGAACATTCCTATTTTCAGATCTGAATAACCCCTGCACATGATGCCCTTATTTTTGTAGGTATGCCCCTATTTTCAGTCTTAGTTTACTACTACATACAATGTTCTGAAGCCTTCTCATCACATATGATTTTGAAGCTGTCTAGTTTACAGAAAACTACACTTTATGACCAATATACTAGTGGAAAAAATTATTTAAAGAAAAAGGACGCATAGTATATATCCTTTTTTAAGCAAAAATAAACGGCCTTGCATGATAGAATTCTTCAATATAGTTCATTAACGTCTACAGCTTTTATGTTGCCTCTTTGATAATGGGCTTATATTTTCCATCATTTTGTCACACTGTTTTTTAAATGTGTTTTTGAGTAGTATTCCTCATCCCTACTAGAAGGGGGAGAGTTACATGTCATTTGGTATTTGGATTTCATGCTAATTAAATGTCAGATTTTTGGCTGCATGTTTCTACATATTAAGAGCCTTTGTTCATATTTTCAGTGTTTGCATTGTTAAGAGTTATTAGGATATTATGTGTCTATGTGTAGGGGCTGAGGAGCACAATTACCCTGATCAGAGATGCACATTTTCTAGAAAGAGAGGTTAAGTGTAAGAATAAGCTGAACAACAGCCACATTGTGAAAACACTAAATAATTGTTTGAAATTATTGTATGTATTTTATTTTTATTTGTTAACTGGGCATGCCCACTAGACACAAGCCTCCTTTCAGGGATAATCAAGAAGCACTGTATGACTAAATCACTTGCTTAGAGTCATACAGTACAAACATGGAGCCAGACAGAATCAAACCCTGGACTACAGAGTGAAGCTTTTTAGTAGCTCACAGCCTTAATTTTCAGCAAAAAAACTGCCAGACCATACATGCACTGCATCCCTTTTTTTAAAATCGATCTTTATTTGGCATGCTTTTTGGAGACGAGAGGTATTAATAATAATATTTGTCCCCAAACAAATGAGGATAATTTGTTGGATGACACTGTTACAAAGTTAATCCACAATGAGTGTATACATTTGCAGCATTTATCTGCAAAGCGGTCTTAAGGTGTCATCAGCTATGTCAGAAATATAAATAAAGAAATTAATAAATATATAATTCAAGGATATAAATAAGTGAACAAACTGTGTCAGACAAGTGTAAGTGTCATTCTTGCTATGTCAGACATAATGATTGCCTGAGTAGCTCATTTACTGAGCAGCTATGATGTCAGAGTTAGCGAGGTCATAATGCGGGTGGTATAATGAAAAGCAGGGACAAGGCAGCTGCGAATATCACCAACATCAGATGAAACTCCTGTAAGTATGACAGAAGCAGTGATTAACTACAGCAGAAGTATAGCGTGCTACATACTGAAGCACCATTAGACTGCATGCACAACTGTTTACTTTTCTACCATTAATACTCTGGCATACCTTGCTTATGTCGGTTATACTTCATCCTGTCATTACATGCTTCGTGCAGTAGGTGCTGCAGTGCTCTTCTGTATAACTGACTAATCCTGCACTAAATTGTACTCTCACCAGCACGATAAATAGTATTTATTCATTTATTTAATTGACATTTACAGGGAAAGTCCGAGTAGGACAATATCCCATTTTTAGATGAAGCCCGAGGAGAAAAGAACCACATTGACATAATATGGCTACAGTTAAATAAAGTTATTACAAAGCCTAATACAGAAGAATAACATATTAACTATGTAAAAATTCAGCTTCAGTTCATACAGTGAGGACCTATACATACATACATACTGCAAATATATGGACAAATATGACAAGCTGAAAAAGAACATACAGTGTTCACAAGTTGCAGGTCATAGAGATTTTTCTTTTTATTTATTTTTATTTAGCATTTGTTTACCGGGAAAGTCTGACTAGGACAGAGCCCATTTTCAGAGCAGGCCCAGGAAGAAACGCTCCAGATGAATTAAATACACTGAGTACACTCTTTGGAACAGAGATGGCTACATAATATAATCTAGGCAAAAAATATATTTGTCCTTTGCCTAAGAAATATATTTTACTAATTCCGTCTCTCTGAACATGGTCAATGTATGCTGGGAGTAGAAGGAGGGGGGGATTAGTTCAGACGTAGTGAAGGAGTCATTTTTCATATCACTTTTTTTATTTTGCAGTTCTTTATGCTTGTGTTTGAATTTTATGTCTACTAATAATAAACAAAGCAAAAGATATTAAGATATCTAGAACAACAGATATGCGTGTGTGTGTGTGTGTGTGTGTGTGTGTGTGTGTGTGTGTGTGTGTGTGTGTGTGTGTGTGTGTGTGTGTGTGTGTGTGTGTGTGTGTGTGTGTGTGTGTGTGTGTGTGTGTGTGTGTGTGTGTGTGTGTCTGTGTGTGTGTTTGTGTGTGTGTACATTTGTGTCTGCGTGTGCACATGAATATATGTTTGTGTAAGGAGAATATGGCCAAAAATGCTGATTCACACAGTTGGCTATCAGAAAAAAAATGGTTTGCTCCTAGACTTCCACCTGTGCATCTGTTGTATGTTCCCCTTTAGACTTACTAATAATGTATCAATGAGCTAAAGCCTACAGACTTTGGTTTATCTCCTACAGCCCTGTTTCTGTTTGAATTAATATAAATATTGCTGATATCTACTGAAATGATCATCCATGGTTTTGACTTATACCATTTCATGGTTTTACCTTGTAGAATATAAAATGCGTAGGTCTTTTATTGAAAATCTTCTACCACAGCTGCTGCTTAAGCCCTCGGTATTAAATCTGTTCCTAATTCTGCGTGGGCGTGCTGGATTTCTGTGTTGTTTACAAACTGTTCTGGCTGCCACTCCATTTTGTTTTCATCTTTTACAGGCAGTTTCTTATTAAATGAGAAACAAATGTCAGTTTGGTCTGGATCTGAGTTTTGATATTTTATCTAACCTGACTTGAAACATTATATTGCCCTTGCAGTTTATAACACTGAGACACGTCTCACAATAGTTGCAAAGAATATTTAGAGAATGAGCAATCCTTAGGTCACATCCTGACTGGAGAACGAACATTCTCCAACAAGGTATTAATTTACAAATAATGCCCACTGAAAAACAAATAAGCCACTTCACGGCAGGATATCAAGCTGCCATGGAGCTCGGACTGAAATAAAACGAATGGCCACCATTATTTTACACTCACTAAGGAGTACTTTTGCTGTTTATAAGTGTAAAATAATAAAGAAAACCATTAAAATAAAAAAAAAATGTGTGTATGTGTTTGTCTGTGTGTGAGAACGTACACATGTATGAGAGTGAGAGATCGATTGAGCTATCTTGCACATGCTAAGCAGCGCTTTTCTGTTTAGTGAGTGTAAAATAAATGAAACCAAAAAAAGTGTGAGTATGGATGTGTGTTTATGTTTCTGTCTGCGTGTGTGAGTGAAAGCGTACATGAAAGCAGAACACACTGTGAGTGTGTGTGTGTGTGTGTGTGTGTGTGTGTGTGTGTGTGTGTGTGTGTGTGTGTGTGTGTGTGTGCGTGCACAGCGATCCCTGCCAGCAACAGCATCAGTTAAGAGCTTTGCATGCCTCTTCCATACCTCTCAGCCTCTTGGCACAAGAAATCTGGACAGAGCCACAATTAACGAGGGACAAATGATGAAAAATAAGGACAGATCTTAAATATTGCTCTTATAGACTTAGAAAGTTGCTAGAACAACAATGTTTCCATTAGCATGTATTATCTGAAGGATATGAAGTCTGAAACTCAATCCTCAGTGATTTGCCAGAAAACTACATATTTTATGAGGGTGGGATCAAACATACGAGCCAAAAATCTGGACATTCTGCAAAATTCTGGGCAGTTGAAAGGTGTGTTCTGTTGACTCTTAGCTCAAAATATCTGGATAAACCTAAAACAAATGGGAGACAAAGGCTCAAAATGGAAACATATTTTACTTGATTAATAGGATTTGTGTTAGCATACATTTTCTGAAACAGATGTGCACATGAGAGACTGAGTGAGAGTGATAGTAAAGATGTTTGCATACATCTGCACCTTTCAGATGAAGAAATCTGGATAAAACCTAAAATAAAGAGGGAGCAAAGGTGCAAATATAGGAGCAGATTTTAATAACTGCTCTAATAAAATTACAAACTTGCTTAATTAAAAGAATTTGTGTTAGTATGAATTTTCTAAAGAAAATAAAAGTCTGAAACTGAAATGTATGCTAATCAATCTCCAATGACTGGCAACAAACCAAATGTTTTAGGAGTAAGGGACCAAAAAATAAAGTAAATGCCTGGATATAATTTGTGTTAGTATGAATTTTCTGAAGAAAATAAAAGTCTGAAACTGAAATGTATGTCAATCAATCTCCAATGACTGGCCACAAACCAAATGTTTTAGGGGTAAGGGACCAAAAAATAAAGTAAATGCCTGGATATATTTTAAAGTGTTATATTTTGGATGTAAAATGCTCCCTCCAACGCCATTAATATGGACTATGAAACATTAGGTGGAGGAACTATTTTACATCAAAAATATATAAAAAATAATACAGTACTTAAAAAATAAGTAAGCAAAGCACAAACATTTTAGAGAGACCCCATTCTCTAAGCACAATAATGCCCTCCAGGGTGTGTGTTAATGTGTAATTAATGCCCTTCCAGGGGGTGAAGATGCCAGATGCCACTGGGCGGGTGTTAATTACACATTAACACACACCCTGTCAGGCATTATTGCTTGCATAGTGCATGCAGCACCATAATTATGCTCCAAAACTGAAAAAAAAATCTATAAAACTCTTCTGTAGTGCAAGACACAACCATAACAGCTGTTTCAGAGGTGTGTTACAATTGTTACCCACCCCCTAAGCACTGTTATGGCCAGGTCTCTTGGAAGGGAAGTTCCTTCACTCTCAACTGTCCTTGAATTACTTGCATTATATTTTCATTCTCTCTGCAGAAGTTTGCAGATGTCAGTCTGTTAGTAATTTATTTGACTAAGAATAGAATTTAAAAAGTGTCCCTGACTTTTTCCTCCAATAATTTTACTTGTTGTCTATTTGTCTATTCATCAGCACTTGCTAAGTCCCTTACTGACTTTCAAAGCTAGTAAAATACTTCACAATTTTTTTTTTGTAACTGGTAGTAAATGGGGTAGCTAAAACTCCATGCACCACAAAGAGCTATGATTGGCTCTCACTGATCATAACAATTTATTTTGTGTTCTCGACATGGTTGCCAAGATTTACTTTTCAAGGTGACTTTCTTGGCATCCATATCTCAGATTCATAATAACATGGTTATGATTGAAGACCCAATCATTACTCTCTATAATAGTCTCACTGCAGGACTAAGTGTTGGTGTCATAACCCTTCACCACCCAGATTTTTGCAGAATGTCCAGATTTTTGCTGCATATTTTTGGTCTGTTTCTCATAAAATTTGTGGTTTTCTGGAAAACCACTGAGGCTTGAGGTCACTAAATAATAATGGACATTTGAGTTTCAGGTATCATGTCCTTCAGAAAATGCATGCTAACACACATCTTGTTATTCTAGCAACTTTCTAAGTCTGCAAGAGCAATATTTAAAATCTGTCCCTATTTTTGGGCCTTTGTCCCCCCCTCATTATTTTAGGGTTTGTCGAAATTTCTTGAGCTGAGAGGTTGAGAGGTATGGTTGGCATCAGTCCTCATTCAGCAAAGCAAGAGACAGACATTTAAAACCACCTATAGTCCCTGCATTGTAAAACACAAATAATATATATAATCTATTTTACTTTTTGCTTTGTTTTATTTTATTTATGTGTTAAGCAGGCAAGCCCAGTAAGTGCTATTGCCTGTCTGTAGGGGTGAGCCAGGAAAAACAACTGTCTAAATGAGCCAATGAGAGTTTATGCACAAGCTGAGACTGATGGAGCCTAACCAAAACTACAAACTAATGACCATTAAAAGTGCAAAACCTTAACCATCTGACCAATACCGTCAGGTTTAATAATGCCCTCAGGACAAATGCACTGTTGCATCATTTTCTGTCTGTATATCCTAAAGATACAGAAGTATTCTAAAGCTGGCTTTTCTTCATAGGATATCATAAATTACATTTATGCCCTTGATTATTATGTATTACGAAAAGAACATATCTGTGCCTTCTTTTCTCGCCATTTACACACTTTATAATTGATATTTTTTCCATTCATTGCTGAGATCAGTTTCAGATGTGTTTCTTAGTTTTATACTTAGCATTTATTTTAGAATCTGACATCATTTAACAATATAATTCCAGGAATGTGACTGCCTAGTTGGTTTAACAGTGTTGTCTTGAAATGTATTGGAAGAAGTATCAGAGTGCAGTCTGTTGTATAGTTTTGGGGCCAGTTATTCAGGTTCTAGTGGCTGATTGACACTCTCATCAAATGTTTATATATACTTGCGTGTTTTGTGTATATTTCTGTATGTTTGAGTGAGTGATGTAGACTTGTGAGTGGTTTTGTTCATGTGTTTGTCTGTGTACACATTCATGTGTTTATAATTTTTTACACTCAGTATCAGGATAGTCAAAAACTAGACTCTGTTGATATGTTTTAATACTGATGATCTAGTCATTGATTTGTCTGATATTGATATTATATCCAAGTTCCAGCTAACCAAGGAACGTGTTTCACTTAATGTCACAGCACATACAAAATTCAAGCCAAGTCAAAGCTGCAAGTCACACTTACCCCTTTCATTTTAAGCATCTTTCTGAAATGCTGAAGAACTGAAGTTAATAATTTATTTTTTATTCAAAGTTTCCTTAATCACTTAGATCCTTGGTTCAAATGATTTATATCTTCTTTTCAAAGGACTGCATGAAATGCAACCCCTGCCTGACTTAAGCACAGGTGTCTACGTGTTTGTGGATGTGTTCAACAGAATGCCTGAAAGTGAATGATAGTCCTGTGCTTTTAGTCACTGTAATAGTGAATTAAAGAAAAACATATTGACACAAGCATGTGTTAGTGCTAACAGCATCTATTAGAAATAAACTGTGGTAACAGTGACTGTGATCAATGAAATGCAATGGAACGACTTAGTGAAGAAGAAGAAGAAGAAGAAATGAAAGTAGACAAACACAACAGTAAAATATTTCCTTAGGCAATGAACAAAAATTGGGGGAAATCATATTCCGTGATGTGAAACAGACATTATGTTTGGACAGGACAATCATTATGCCTAGCAAGTTTCTTTCCAGTTTTCAAATAAACAACCTATTATCTATAAAATGATAAGTACCACAGTCACAATTACGGAATAATTGTATTATAAGATTTAAGTAATACTCTTGTAAATGGCTTTGTTAAATATCTGTATTCACCAATTTAAATTGTAGCTTTAAGTCTTATAGATTGGAAGTGCTGTACCCAAACACTGACATAGTCATTTAACAATGAAATCTCAGAAATGCAAGCTGTTCAAAGTCTGCCAAGGAAGATTATTTTGTGACATTAAATGCTATTCTTGGATCTGTGTAGGTAATTGATCTTACCCAGTGGAGAAATAAGTAAAATAACAGTAGGAAAAGGAATGATAAAAGAAAATTAGTGACCGAATTGTAAGATTACCTCAACAGTGCTTACAATTCTGGATGTACCTCAGCCACCTCAGGTGTCCACTACTGATCAAAGGGGGCATTTCTCATGATTATTTAAGACTTTGAGGGAAAATAATTCTATACTTACTTTAATGAAAGAGTATTTGGCTGTTTATCTTGTACCACTGTTCATACAGTCAGTCTCCTATGATTATGAATTCTCAGTCCTTTTTATCTGATTATCCATAAAACTCCTGCCAAACAAGTAAAGTACCAGGGACATAACACTATAAATAACTCACCTTATAAGTGCAGCAGTTTCCCTTCCTCTGGTAAACACAAGATCACTGTAATGAAGACATGCAGTTTGCCAAAAGCTAATTCAGTTCAAAAAAGACACCACTCCAAAAGTAGCAGCCGCACAAGTGCCTCTGATCAACTGCCATACTGTTCTGCTCCATATCTAACAGTTGTGGAAAACACGTGCATGCGCGCGCGCGCACAGACACACACACACACACACACACACACACACACACACACACACACACACACACACACGCACACATTCACATACACACACACACACACACACACACACACACACACACACACACGCACACACACGCACACACACACACAGGCACACTCACACATGCACAAATGCATGCACACGCTCACATCCACACACTCACACATGCTCACACACATGCGCACACACATATCACTGCAAAGCACCTTACCATACATAAAACAACTTCCCCAAACCCTACACTTATTTTAAAAGAAAAACAATTAAAATAAAATTAAAATAAAAAGGAAAATAAACTACAAAATGGTCCACATTCCCAATTCACTTCAATGCAAATACTAGTAATATTACTAGTGATGAATATCTCACATCACACATTACACAAAAGCAACCCTACAGTGTTCAACATACACTTTTTTCCATCACTTCAGCTATCAAGCCCATTTCTGTAAGCCCAGTAATCACAGCCACAAGAGTCTAATTCCAGAGAATCTCTAGTATTCCCTTCACTGGGAGTACCTCCCCTTCAGAGACAGGCCTACTCGTGATGCCCTCCGTATCTCAGTCAGGATAGTGAAGGCATACATGCATACATATATACATACATACATACAAATATTTCAAGCATGGGCATTAATGCCCTTCTAGCTTGCCAATATACCAAAACACTTGTTCCCATAATAAGTGGCAAGGCTGTTCTTAAAAACATCTAAACTAGTACTTGCTTTAATGTAATTTGGTAGTCTGTTCCATGCATCAACTATTCTATCAGAGAACCAATTAGTACACTTTCCATTCCTATAGAATCTTCTACATAGGTTGTCTGATGATTCCCTAGCACGTTTTGTTAACCCCAAATATTCCCAGAGGTAGTTGTCACTAAATGCCCTATATGCCTGAATAAGATCTGCTCTTAGATATCTGTAAGAGACACTGTACAAGTTCATATATTTTAGTCTTTCGTAATAACTTAGATTTTCACATCCATGGATGCTTTAGGTATATTTCCGCTGTACTCTTTCCATTCTTGTTTTCTTACAGGTTTCCCATACTGTTATCCCATTCTCAAGTTTGGGTCTAATGTAACTAACAAACAATGACTTCATCATTTTTGATTTTCTATTCTTTATAAATCTTTTTATACAAACTATAGTTCTATAACTATCATTAACCAATTGGTTGGCATGATTAGAAAAACTCATAGCTGAATCGACCCATATACCCAGGCCCTTAAATGAGTCTACACTTTTGATCACTGTGTGCTGTATTAAATATTCACCTTTCAATTTATGTCTCCAAAATCTCATATGCTTAGTTTTTGATGTATATATCAGCATATTATTCTCCTGTGCCCAAATGGTCAATTTAGTCAAATTATTTTGCAGACATGCATTATCTGTAAGACATGTAATCAGTTTATCCAATTTCAGGTTGTCTGCATATAGACTGTAGAACACCTCAGATAAAAAGTTAGGTCTGAAAGATACAATCTAAACAAGTACGGGCCTAGGACAGAGGCCTGTGGGACACTCTGACTGTAAACAAAGATTTTGCCTGTCCAACTGCTGTATGATACTTGCCATGTCCTATTTGTTAGCCATGAAGCTATCTGTCTTTTCAAGAGGACATCAATACCTAGTTGTACTAATATATTGATCAGTGTTTTGTGTATGACCCTGTCAAATGCTGTAGTTAAATCTATATAAATTACATCACAGCACAATTTTCATTCATTGCTGTTATTATATTGTTATAGAACCTCATGTTACAGGTGATAATAGATCTATTTTCAACATATACATGCTGATATATGGTTTCAAGTCCCAGCCTATCCAGTTCTGACAACAACTTATCCAATATTACATTCTCCATTATTTTTCCACAACATGAAAGTCCTGAGCAGCATCCTACCATCGCTCAGAATGATACCACAGTACAAACAAAAAATGATTGACTTCAACAATTGGCTAAGTCTCTGTTGTCATTCTAAGGGATTCCAGTATCTGTCTGCTTGGGATGACATGATTGACAGACCTCGATATTTTGCCAGAGATGGCCTGCATCTGTCACCCCTGGGTTTCCGGGTACTGGTTAAGGCTCTTGCTAACCCTATAGTGCCTTTTTAGGCAGCGTTCCAAAGACCAAATTACCACCATGACAGCTATAAATAAATGCAATCTGAGGGTCATGCTGCTCAATGCTAGAAGTCTAAATCTTAAGATGCACTCGCTCAAAACACTCCTCAAAATGGAGAAAATTGACATTTGTGCTGTAATGGAGACCTGGTTTAAAGCAGCAGAAAGCACCACTGTGCTAGCAGGCTATAACTCATTCCACACCTTTCAGCCCCAGAACATGGACCGAAGCTCCAAAGGCACTGGTGTCTCCATATTCATAAAGGATATGCACACCTCCAGACTAGTGCATAATGCATCTGAGATACTCCAGGTACAACTATATAATAATATATATAATAAATATAATATTGGGTAAGACAGTGATTCAGGTCGTAGCCTGCTATCCTGTCCCAGAGACTTTCCATACTCTGGAACAGACTAGCTATCTTTGTCAAACAGAGCTCCTCATTAACACTATTCAAGAAAAATCTTGATGACTGGATGGGTAATAGGAAATACACCCCGGGGATAACTTCTGTGGTTCTGCTTGACAGGGGCACAGGAAAATAATTTTCTTGGGTGGCGAAAGCCAGGGTACCTTTATGACTAGGCTTGTATAGGCCCTAGGGCCAATAGCCTAGTACCTACCTATGAACCTATGAACCTATAAGTCCCCAACCATGTCCCAAGACTCTCAATCCACATTCCTAAGCACCCTGGAAACTATTAAGATCCCACCCAACACTCTCATACTAGGTGACTTCAACTACCCCTATATCAGTTGGGAAAACTACTCATGTACCAACCAATGCACTGGCACACCGCTTCCTGGAATTCATCAGTTCCAATGTGCTGGACCAGCTCATTCTAACCCCCACTAGAGGAAGCAACATCCTTGACCTGGTTATTACTAACATGAGGAACTGTTGCTCTACACCAGTAGTCAATTCCTCCCTAGTTAGATCCGAGCACAAACTAATCACCATGGAAATCCACACCTCAACCACACCTCCCGCAAAGGTAACTACCATGAAAAACTTCTCCAAAGCTGACTTTGGACTCCTAAAAACAGAGGTTGCAAACTTCATGGCACCCAGCCAATGGAAAATAGATGCATGACTGCCAATCATACACCAATGCACTGTACGAACATGTACATAAATGCATGGAACTAGCCATACCCAACAGAACCAAGATGCTCTCCTCCAAAAAAATAAAGCCAGTCTGGTGGTCATCTGCCAGTAATAAACTCTACAACAGAAGGAAGAAACTGTTGCAGAAAAAGTTGAAGTCCCAAGACTGGAAAAATTTCCTTATTAGCCTCAACAAAAAGTTGCAATCACTCATCAAAACCTCCAAAGCCAGCTATGAAGTCAGACACTAAAAACAACCACAAAACCTTTTATAGTTATAGCAAGGATCTCCATGGCACTAACCAGATTTGCTCTGAGTTACTGCACAATGGTACTTCCTATACTGAGACAACAGATATTGCCAACATGCTGGCCGACAGATTCAGTGCCAACTTTACCCCTCTCTCTCCCCTAAATGACCAATTTCTATACCAAAAGAATACCAGGCACCCAACATTACTGCAGCACAGGTTAAAGCTGCATTGTCTAAGGCCAAAAATACAGCTTCCATGGGACCTGACAATATCCCTGGCTGTGTTCTACATGAATTACAAAGTGAACTGGCACCACATTTGTGTGCTCTATTCACTCACCTGTAGCTTTGTCCCAACCAAATGGTGCACTCCTACAGTCATCCCTCTCTATAAAGGAGGAGTGACTACAGACCCTGGAAATTATCACCCCATTAGCCTGATGAGTCTGATATGTAAGGCTATGGAGCACATCATCATGGACCTAATTAACAAGGATATAGGGAATCTCCAAACTCTAGAAACCATGCAATTTGGTTTTGTGAAAGGTAGATCATGCCTGGTCAACCTGCTTGACTTCTTTGAGTCAGTCACCAGAGCACTGGATGATGGTAAGACAGTTCATACCACCTACTTCGATCTGGCCAAGGCCTTTGATACCATTCCTCACTCAGGAATAATTGATACCATTCCTCACTCAGGAATTATTGATAAACTCAGCAAACTAGGCATCAATCCCTATATCATTAGGTGGGTTGCAAATTGGCTCACAGATAGAACCCACAGTGTGAAAGTGGTGGACTCCAAGTCAGACTGACGACCATTCAAGAGTGGAGTCCCACAAGGATTGTTCCTGGGTCCTCTCCTGTTTGACATCTATTTCTCAGAAGCCAGGCCAACATGGAGGGACTCTGGCTGACCAAATTCACAGACGACTGCAAGCTGTGAGCCATTATTAGCTCCCCAAGTGATGCAGACATCCTACAGAAAGGCCTCACTGAGACCAATGAATGGTGTCGAAACCATGGCCTTAAACTTAATGCCAAAAAATGCGTAGTCATCCCCTTTGGGAAAAGCACAGTTCCCACTAATTACCACATCGATGGTAGCCCACTGAACACTGAAGGCATTATAAGAGATCTGGGGACACAGGTTGACAGCAACTTCTCCTTCGACCACCACATTGCCACTGTCATCAGAAATCCTTCTATGTGGCACATCACCAAGGGTTTTGCATCCAGGAAGAAAGAGGTCATCATTTCACTCTACTCTTCCCTCATTAGACCAGTCATAGAGTATAATGCCCCATTTGGCAAGTACCTCACTAGACACCTGCAACAGTTGGAGAGGCCATAAAAGTACCTCACAAAGAGGATCCTAGGCCTTAAACACATGTCCTACATGGACAGACTCAAAAAACTTTAGCTATTCTCTGTCTCATATTGTCTAATAAGAGGTGATCTCTGCTTGACTTACAAAGCCATCTCTGACCCAGCTCTGTTAGAAATGCTACATCTAAAGAAATCCCAGTCACTCCGCACCACATGCTTCAGAGACCTCAACCTCATTACCACAATCAACAGAACATGCTGGAGGGCAGGGTTATAACTCAGAGACTACCCAAGCTCTGGAATAGACTTCCCATACATGTCAAGCAAAGCACCTCACTAGCCCTCTTCAAGCAAAATCTTGATGAGTGGATGGGTAATAAAAAGTTCACTCTGGGGAGCACTCCAGTGGCTCTAATTGATAGAGACACTGGGAACTAACGATGGGTGGCACAATACCAGGGCTAGGCTTGTAAAGGCCCCAAGGCCATTAGCCTAGTACACACCTATGAACCTATGAACTTAAGGGTCTACATGACTCTGGGTTTGTCCTACTCCCCTTTCCCTTAAAGACAGTTTTAATAATCATATCTCCAATCTTGAGGGATCTCCCTCCATATTTATACGACCTAGTGAATAATAGGTATAATGGTACAAAGGTACCATAAGTTCTTGCTGAAGTGTTCTCAGGTCATTGTTACTAATTCTGTCTCCTCCCTGTGTTATGTTTGGATCCAATTTGCACAGTTGGGCAGGTGGTGGGATGGACTGGTGGAGAAGCTATCATATGACAACAGTAAGGATTGTTGCATGGCCTAATTACCCCACCCCTACATGGTGACTTTCTACATTATAGGATGGGTGGGCAATGAAAGAGACATACATCAAGAGTATGTTCCATTCCCAGTCTTAGGGGACACAAGTCTATTTCTGTTCCCATGATCTTCATTCTCTGCTAGTGTCAATTGGGCCCAGCACATTCCTCACCTCCAGGACAGGCATACCCACCTCCTTGTTATCCCATCACTTGCTTGAGCAGCTAACTGAACTCAGGTCACCTGGGCTGTAGTCAAGGCTTTGTCCTTCTAACCACCCAGTGTGGCTTGAAGCAACACATACTTCATAGAAAACAAGTCTTTAGAGCACCAAAATGTCTTTATTATTTATCTAGTGTCTCTTTGAATCTGAACACAAATACAGGAGCCGTATTCTCTCAGTAACTAGAGCAGAAATGATATAGTACTTGGAAAATATTCTTGTATAGCACTGTCTGTTGTTTTAGCTGGTATTGAGTTTTATCCTGAGTTTAGTGTCTTAACATGCACGCAGTATACAGGTGTTCCCCTATCAGTTTTCTCAGTGAGTACCATAGTAAATTAACATTTGCAAAGAGTGAACAATTTCAATTACATTCATAAGCCTCCCAGCCTGCAGTTTTACCTGGAAACAACAGTATTGGAAGCACAAAGCAGTTCTGAATACTCCCTTGCATCACTGAAATTGCCACTATGTTCAGTATATATGCAGCCTATGACATATTTTGTCTGAGAAATTTGTTAGAGATTTTCAAAAAGTGTCAGATGCATGGCCTTGAATTGCTAAGTACTACCTGTAAGCATGCACAGCCATTTTACTGCTCTGTTTTTGCTAGCTGGTTTACAACAAACTTAAACATACAGTATGGCATTGTTTCTGTCAGACAAACTCAGTATATATCAGAATCATATCACTGTTGTGTAGTTGCTACAAAATAAAATTCTTATTTCTCCAAAAAGTAATATTTTCTAACATTTAAATGTTATGTTACATTAAAGCAAAAAAAATATTTAGTTTAGTCGTGCACATATTTTGAGATTTGTCTGTCTGCTTGTCTGCTTACCCCAGTGTGCTGTATAAAGCTTTCCAGCTTTCCATCCAGGTCTTTTGTCCTAAGCATTTTATATAAATATTCAGAAGTGACACTGAAATATTAACATTTGTATGTAGGATCAAATTCAGATCAAAATGACCATCAGAAAGTGACAGACTGCAACATTTGTGAAAGATTCATTTTTGAATAAAAGTGTAATCAGTTCTTTTCAGTTGAAAAAATCACCACTCCAAAAGTAGCAGCCGCACAAGTACCTCTGATAACCACCATAAGGTTCTGCTCCATATCTAACAGTTGTGGAAAAACACACACACACACACACACACACACACACACACACACACACACACACACACACACACACACACACACTTGTGCATGCTATAAAGCCATTAATATATTGTGTTGTTCCATCAGACTAAAAAAAATCTGTACTTTATACAAAATTGATTTTTAGGTGTTGTTGCATAAATGAACATTAACATTGATTATTTTAATTCATTAATCCCTATGAGTTAGTAGCCTGCAAACATTTTTACATTCCAAAGCATTTTCTGAAAAATCAAGAGAAAAAGCATAAGTCAAACAATTGTGTAACAATCTTGTGTAGAGTAAATAGTATTAAAAAGGTACAAACAGCAAAGTTATCAGTAAAGTCTTCTTTTCAGTGATAATAATTGGTGCATTTACCAGCTTTACATCACTACTATAATATCTTGTAGTGTACATACACACACACACACACACACACACACACACACACACACACACACACACACACACACACACACACACACAATATAAATAACTTCTCATATCTTGAAAACTGTATAACCTAGACATAATAGTGTTAGATCATTTTTTGTTCACCCAGACTTGAGCTTTCACGTGACAGCAAAACATTTCTTGCTTGGTGTTTGTTTTTTGTGATGTTTACAGAAATATGAAAAAAATCTTATTTGTCTAATAGCAAAAATACCACTGAATATATGTTGAGATGTACAATTTGCAGTGCAAATATCAATGACTGCTTTCTTCAACATCATTTAAGAATTTATCTGATGTAGTGAAATAGTTTGTAAGTCATTTGATTTTGGAAATATTGCAAAATTCATAACTACCAGTATCTCCAGGACTATGTAGTATGCATGGGCTATGACAACTTACATTTGTATCTTTTTGTGACATTTCACATCAAGCTCCACAGTAACAGGTAGCACTCTCAGTTTTGAAAACATTAGCGTAAATAAGAAAATATGAATAATAAGAAAGAAAACAGTGGTCAATATCTCCACTGTAGAACATCCCAGTTTAATATTCTTAGCATCATTAAGTGACTTACATTTTCCCCTTTATTGTTCATATTATTAATTGTTAAAAAAGCTTAGTTAAGGGAGTTATCCCCCCCCAAAAAAAAAAAGTGTCAGGATGCTGTGAGAAGCTGTGGGTGTTAAACTTATGTAAAAAGTAGTTATAGGCATGAAAGAGTTAAGTAAATTCAATATGCAGTACTGCTTTGATTTTGAATCAAGTAGTGCAACTTAAGGTTTTATAGGTATTTGTCCCTGTATCCTTCTATAAAAAGTTCATGAAAATAAATCAAATCATTTATGAGATATAGCCAAAATACAAAATCAGGGAAAATAGGTATAACTGTTAGTAGTGAGGGGACAGCCTTCTTTAAAGCAGTTATCAGTAGGTAGGTAACCCTTGCAGTGACATTCTACTTTTAAATAATTTCAACAACATTATGTCCGCTTTATTGTTATTAACCTAGCTTTTAGAGGCCATATCTAGCTCACAGAATCCTAGACCTTGCACTTAACTTACAGGTGGTTTCCCTTGCTTTACCCTTCTGACCCTGTGGCAGATCACATGTTTATTTTCTAATAACAACCAGATTGTATTGTTCTTATTAAATCACACATTAACATATTTCCATATAATTGCACTTAAACAATAATTATCCTTCCACTACAGTTTTCTTAAATTTTAAAAATTCTGCCATCCTAATGACAGTTATCTTACGTACAACACTGCATAATGTTTTCAGAGGAGAATTATGAACTCTTCGTAAGCCATATTTTTAAATTCCACATCAAACCTAGTTTTGAGTATAATTCAAAAAATTCCAGGCACGATCTCAGTATAATGCCAGACTTATATTTTATATTATCTTTTTTCTGTGGTGTAAACTAGGTATGTCTGATTTTACAAATCTTTTTATAGGTTCATAGGTAGGTACTAGGCTATCTGCCTGAGGGCATTTATAAGCCTAGCCAGAGTGTGTCGTCTTTCGCCGCCCCATTGATTAATTAACTGATCCTCTGTCAAGCAGAGCCAATGAAGTGATCCCAGGGGTGTAGTTTCTGTTACCCATCCACTAGTCAAGGTTTCTCTTGAAGAGTGTTTGTGAGGGGCTCTGCCTGATGTAATTTGGAATTTTGTTCCAAAGCATGGGGAGTCTCTGTGACAGGAATCTATCCCTCCAGCATGTTCTATTTACTGTTGTGGTGAGGTTTAGCTCACTAGAGCGTGTGGCTTGCAGTGACTTAGATTTCTTTAGGTGGAGCATGTCCATCAATTCTGAGTTGGACATGGCTTTGTAAGTCAGGCAGAGATCACCACTGAGTAGGCAATATGCCACTGAGTACAGCTGGAGTTTTTTCAGTCGGGCTGCATAGGACATATGTTTGAGACCAGTAATCCTCTTGGTGAGGTACTTTTGTGGTCTTTCCAGCTGTTGGAAGTGTCTTGTGAGGTACATCCCAAATGGGGCATTGTACTCTATGATGGGTCTAATGACCCTTTAGTAATTAGATGGGCCACATAGAAGGATTTCCTAACTACTTTGGCAATATGATTGTCAAAGGAGAGATGACTATCTACCTGGGTCCCCAAATCTCTTATTACCTCTTCTGCATTAAGGGGGCTTCCATCTATGTGGTAATTCGTGGGTGTTTTGTTTTTCCCAAATGGGATGATTATGCATTTTTTGGCATTTTAGCTTGAGGCCATGACTTTGACACCAGGTGTCCATCTCAGTAAGGCCCTTTTGGAGGATGTTCATGTCAGCCGGAGAGTAAATTATGGCTCCCAGTTTGCAGTCATCGGCGAACTTGGTTAGCCATAGTCCTCCTGTGTTTGCCTGTACTTCTGAGAAGTATATGCCGAACAGTAGGGGTCCCAGGACCGAGCCTTGCTGGACACCACTTGTGATTGGTTTAGAGTCGGACCTGGAGCCCGCTATTCTTACCGTGTGAGTTCTGTCTGTAAGCTAGTTGGCAACCCATCTCATGACGTAGGGGTTTATGTTCAGGCTGGTGAGTTTTTCTGTAATACCTGATTGGGGAATGGTGTCGAAAGCCTTGGCGAGGTCAATGTAGGCTGTGTGAACCACCTTTCCCTCGTCTATGGCTTTAGTGACTGTCTCGAAGAAGTCAACCAGGTTTAGTAGGCATGATCTGCCCTTAACAAAGCCGATCTGGGTCGGGTCAAGTGTTTGGAGGTTCCCAATGTCTTTGCTAATGAGTTCCATGATGATGCGCTCCATTGCCTTGCAGACCAGGCTAATCAGGCTTATGGGGCGATAGTTACCATGATAGGGAGGCCCTTGTGCTGAGCATTTGCAGTGGATTGCAGAAGGAGTCAGAGGGAGATCTAAGGATTGATCTCCTCAGTGAGGCTCGGGCTGACACCTCAGTGGAAGGGGTAGCAATGTCCAAGCAGCTATCTCCTACCCAGGTCCAAGAAATCCGAGCAGTGTTACAAGAGTTTGGGGACATGTTCACTGGGAAACCAGGGTGCACCCAGCTCATGCAGCACCAGGTGGATACAGAACACCAAAGGCCTATTTGACAAGCCCCTTATAGGGTGCCTGAGGGAGTCAAACAGACTCTGAGGGAGGAGATACAGGAGATGTTGGAACTAGGGGTGATTCACAATTCCAACAGTCCCTGGGTCTCTCCAGTGGTGCTGGTGCCAAAGAAGGATGGCAGCACCAGGTTCTGTGTGGACTACAGGAAATTAAATAGTCACACAGAGTCAGATGCTTACCCTATGCCTAGGACAGATGAGGTCCTAAAGTAGCTGGGTGGGGCTAAGTATTTATTTATTGACATTTGTTGACCAGGAAAGTTCACTGGGTTGGGGACCCATCTTCAGTGGCGGCCCGGGGAGAAAAGCTTCGCAATTAACAATAAAAGTAAAATAAAGTAAAAAACTTTATACAAATAAATAGCAACAGTAAGTAGAGGTTTAAGGTTTTACAGATATAGTTTGAAGAGAAAAAAAGTTAAAAACATTTATATACAATGTACAACTTATTAATATGAATTAAAAACCTTAGGTAGTCATTGGTATTGCAGTACAAGGAAATTGAGGTATTTCCTTTGGTAACTCATGACACATGACAAAAAAGTAAAACACATAGCAGTGATAGAGCTAATACTATCAGGCTAGGCTTTTTTTCCCCCTCTTTTTTTGATTTTAGGTTCTAGGTAGGTGCTAGGCTATCTGCCCGAGGGCATTTATAAGCTTAGCCGGAGTATGTCGGCTTTCGCCGCCCCATTGATTAATTAACTGATCCTCTGTCAAGCAGAGCCAATGAAGTGATCCCAGGGGTGTATTTTCTTTTACCCATCCACTTGTCAAGGTTTCTCTTGAAGAGTGTTAGAGAGGGGCTCTGCCTAATGTAGTTTGGAATTTTGTTCCAAAGCATGGGGAGTCTCTGTGACAGGAATCTATCCCTCCAGCATGTTCTATTTCTTGTTGTGGTGAGATTTAGTTCACTAGAGCATGTGGCTCGCAGTGACTTGGATTTCTTTAGGTGGAGCATGGCAGAGATCACCTCTGAGTAAGTGATATGCCACTGAGTACAGCCGGAGTTTTTTCAGTCGGGCTGCATAGGACATATGTTTGAGGCCAGTAATCCTTTTGGTGAGGTACTTTTGTAGTCTTTCCAGCTGTTGGAAGTGTCTTGTGGGGTACTTCCCAAATGGGGCATTGTACTCTATGATGGATCTGATGAGTGATGAGTAGAGGAGCCCTATAACTTCTTTATTTCTAGATGCGAACCCTTTAGTAATTAGATGGGCCACATAGAAGGATTTCCTAACTACTTTGGCAATATGATTGTCAAAGGAGAGATTACTATCTACCTGGGTCCCCAGATCTCTTATTACCTTTCCTGTATTAAGGGGGCTGCCACCTATGTGGTAATTCGTGGGTGTTTTGTTTTTCCCAAACAGGATGACTATGCATTTTTTGGCATTTAGCTTGAGGCCATGACTTTGACACCAGGTGTCCATCTCAGTAAGGCCCTTTTGAAGGATGTCCGTGTCAGCTGGAGAGTCAATTATGGCTCCCAGTTTGCAGTCATCTGCGAACTTGGTTAGCCACAGTCCTCCTGTGTTTGCATGTACTTCTGAGAAGTATATGCCGAACAGTAGGGGTCCCAGGACCGAGCCTTGCTGGACACCACTTGTGATTGGTTTAGAGTCGGACCTGGAGCCCGCTATTCTTACCGTGTGAGTTCTGTCTGTAAGCTAGTTGGCAACCCATCTCATGATGTAGGGGTTTATGTTCAGGCTGGTGAGTTTTTCTGTAATACCTGATTGGGGAATGGTGTCGAAAGCCTTGGCGAGGTCAATGTAGGCTGTGTGAACCACCTTTCCCTCGTCTATGGCCTTAGTGACTGTCTCGAAGAAGTCAACCAGGTTTAGTAGGCATGATCTGCCCTTAACAAAGCCGATCTGGGTCGGGTCAAGTGTTTGGAGGTTCCCAATGTCTTTGCTAATGAGTTCCATGATGATGCACTCCATTGCCTTGCAGACCAGGCTAGTCAGGCTTATGGGGCGATAGTTACCAGGGTCAGTTGTGGCCCCTCCTTTGTGGAGAGGAATAACCGTTGCTGTGTGCCATTCTATGGGCATGTAGCCTGTGGAGAGGCTGAGGTTGAACAGCGTGTTTAGGTGGGGGGTTAGTTCATTCTGTAGTTCGTGCAAGACACAGCCTGGGACACCATCTGATCCCATTGACGCTGTGGTTTTGGCTTTTGAAATGACTGTTTTCACCTGTGCATCTGTGATTTTTGGGACACTACACTTTTCCGGTATTGTGAGCCCTTTTGGAGGTGAGAGGGGGGTGAAGTTTGCATTAAATCTATCTGCCAGGATGTTGGCAATATCAGTAGGTTCAGTATATTTTGTGCTATTTTGCACTAGTTCAGTGCATATCTGTGAGTTGCCACTTAGATTCTTAACATAGCTAAAGAAGGCTTTGTAGTTATCTTTTGAATCCTTGGCTATTTTCCTTTCAAAGTTAACCTTGGATGATTTCATGAGAGACCTCAGTTTCTTACTGATACTGATCAGGGATGTCTTTCCTTCTTGGGATTTGCTTTTTTTCTGAACTAGTTTCCTCCTTCTATTGTATAGCCTGTTTATTGCAGGGGTCCACCAAACTGGTTTCCTTCTCTTAGAGGAGTGAGTCTTGGTTTTGCTAGGGATGGCATGATCCATGCATCCTTGTAGGTGCTCATAGAGTACATTTGTAAAGGATTCTGCATCTTGGGCAGCATTATCCTTTAGCGTGGGGCTGTGAAACTTACCACCTCTGTCTTAAGTAAGGTGAAGTTTGCTTTAGAAATGTTTTTTACTGTGGTTTCCTTAGTTGGGGGTGGTGGTGGGGTGTGGACATCCAGACTGATTAGTTTATGGTCTGATCTAACCAGTGACAGGTTGACCTCCAGTGTGGAACACCTGTCACCCATGTTGGTGATGACCAGGTCCAATATGTTTTCATCTCTGGTAGGGGAGTTTACCAGATGATCCAGGGCGTTTGAGTTGATGATTTCCAGGAAGTGCTGGGCCTGGGAATTTGTACTCGAGTAGTTTTCCCAGTGAATGGTAGGGTAATTGAAATTGCCCAATATCAGGGTGTTTGGTAGGACCTTCATGTTTTCCAGTGTCTCCAGAAAGGTGGAGTGGTGGTCCTGGGACATAGAGGGCGATCTGTAGCAGGCCACAATTTGCACTGCAGATATGCCCGATGTTAGTTGCACATGGATGATCTCAGAGGTATCATGCTGCACCACTAACCTGGAGGTTTAGGTATCCTTGATGAATATGGGTACACCCCCTCCTTTTGTGTTTCGGTCCGTGTTCTGTGGCCGAAACGTGTGGTATGAGTTGTAGCCCAGAAGTGCTGGGGTGCTCTCTGGAGCCTTGAACCAGGTTTCAGTTACTGCACAGATGTCGATGTTCTCCATACTGAGGAGTGCTTCGAGTGCGTGCATTTTGAGATTTAAACTCCTGGCATTGAGTAGCATAGCCCTCAGTTTTTTTTTAATTGTGCTGTTTATGGAGGTGGGTTTGACTTTTGAGCCTTGCCTAAAAAAGGCACTACGGGGGCAGCAAGCGCCTTGGCCGGTATTCAAAAGCCTATGGGTGACAGCTGCAAGCCGTCTCTTGCGAAGCAACGTGGCTTGTCGAGCATGTCATCCCAGGCTGACAGACACTGGATCCCCTTTGAATGACACCAGAAGCTTAGCCAATTGTTGAAATTGATAATTTTTTCTTTATACTGAGGTATCATTCTTGGTGAGGGCAGGATGCTACTCAGGGTCAGGGTCATGCCAGCCTGAGCTACATGATCAGAGAGCTCTTCCATGTCTCTTTTCATGTAGTCCAGGGAGGTATGTCTCAGGTCATTCACACCAACATGAACAATGATAGAGTCATATTTGTACTTGTTCTGGAGTGACCTGAGTGCTTGTGTTATGTGGTGGATTCTGGCTCCCGACAGGCAGCTAAGAGTAACCTTCTGCTTGTCCAGCCTAGTGAGTGGGACATCAGTGTGCCTGACTATAGAGTCACCTATTACTAGTCTGTTAGATATGTTATTTCGCCTTAAGGGCTGCGATTGTGCGGCACACTGATTTTGTGTTTTATGTGTTGTCTGGTTTGTTTTGGGAAGTGCAGGTTTTTTGGGTGTCTGCTTTGGAGGTCTCTGATGCTTTTGCAGGTTTTTATTTAGAGCCTCTGAGTATGATTTTGTGCATTTATGTGTATTTTTTGCCAGTACTGTTTTAGTAGGTCTGTGTGCAGCTGGAGTTGTGGTGCAAGTGTTAACCTTCTCCTCATGACTGTCTGTTCTAGTCTTGGGTAGAGACAGCTTAGCTTCCAGTTTGGCTGTATAATTGCATCTCTTGCATATGTTAGTGTTTTGTGGTAGGAGGAGAAGGTTGTCTGTGTACATGAGGCAGTTGTAACATTGCCTCTATACTTCCTCTCTAATGCCCACCATATAATTCCTTAGGAAGCATCTAGCCTCTATTTCTTTTTCTCTCTCATTATAGTCAGTAATGTTAGCTATACTCAATGAGTCTATATCAGTTAATGGAACACCTCTTCATCAAACCCAATTAAACAAAACTTAATGCGTCAAATGATTGTTTAAATGAAATATTTTCCCAGGATAAACAACCACTTGGCCAACCCAATGACCGTAACAAAAACAGCACTATTTAAAACCCACCATGATGGGGGGCTGTGACACCGCATCCCCCTAACTAAATATACCAACTCTGAGATTGCACTACAGTGGGGAAAAGGCCAAATCCCCAATGATGACCCACTCTCCCCCCCCTGGAAAAACTTCATTAAATGATTTTTTGACATGATAAGATTTTGTTTAATTGGGTTCAACGAAGAGGTGTTTTGCATTCGATAAACTGATAGGGACCCATAGTCAACATATACCCAAATCCCTATCCATCACAGCTAGCATTGTTTGTTATATTATACAAATATCCACAATGCTATTTATTCCTCACTCCTCCAAACAGTCTATCAGTAAACAGATAATAATGACTGTAACATTTCCCTATGACAATGTGTGTTACAGACCCACCTAAACCTTCCCATACGATTTTTTATCTCCCATACCATTCCTTAGGTCCCACACTATTCCGTACTTTACATCCTGGTTTTTATCCATTTTTGAGCTCTTTCATAAAATGTTGTGAAGTTCTTGGACAAACACTCTATTTATGTTTGCCAGTCTAGAACTCTGTCCTGCAGACAGCATATAATTAAAGATTGACATCCATTCTATCTTTCCCTCATTATTCAATGTTCTAATCAATAAACTCTAAGATGCCACCACTGCTCATTATGCCCCTGTTTCAACCACATAATCACCTCCACCACCCATCAGCATCACTGACAATGGTTGAGAAGATACAATATTTTTTTAAACCATCCTTCCTAGAACATCACCATCAAAAAACATTCATCTTGTCAACAAAGCACTTTATGCATGACTGGTTTATACTTTCAAAATGCATATCTAATTCAGCAAAGGTGCCAAATGTAACAGTAGAACCTCACTACCCAAAAGGACAAAGTGGAACCATTCAAAAATGTCACCAGGCCCTGCGAAGTTGAGCACTATATATATATATATATATATATATATATATATATATATATATATATATATATATATCCTCTGACTAAATCACCCAACCTGATCATGTGTTCTACAGCCAAACAAAATTAAAAAAAAGCAAGAAACAAGAAACGTTCTCCTTCCAATGGAAGCCCCTTAGTTATGGTATAATCTGATATCCTGTCCACACACTGTAACATATATCACTTATTTCATAAGTATCTCTGCTGGTATTTATACCACTAAAACATTTGTTCGTGTAAAAGTAAAAAATTAAAAAACCTTAAATTAAATATCTGTAAAATAGCATTTAATATACATTTGATAAAACAAACAAAAACTTCTAGATGAACTCATGTTGCTTCATCTTTACTTATGCAGTTTACCAGTGCTTAATAAAAGTATAGCAAACTGAATTGCAATAGAACATTGACAAATATTGCTGTTCTGCATTAAATATTTGTAAATATAGTGCTCAATGTAAATTTTGAAAACAAAAGCCTGCATTCCATTTGGGTATAAAAAGCTTAAATGTTGCTTATATACTTTACAATTGTAAATAAATTTATGGCAAACTGACCTAAATCAAGGCACTAGCAAATATCAACATATAAAAAAATAGCGACATAAGTGTAATTAGGCAACTATAAAATCAAGTGCTATGCATGTGTCATAATAAGTGCAAGTTTCTGCACAATACCTAGGAAATAAATTATAATTTATCTAAATGTTACTGTTTTAGTCCAAGATGGTTTGTCAGTTCATATGACTGATGTTTTTCCATACTATAATTTACAAATTATATTAATCTTTACATACAACTGAATTTATTTTATTTAACATTTGCTGAACAGGAAAGTCCAACTAGGGCAGAGCCTATTTTCAGCAGAGGCCCAGGGAGAAACACTCCAGATGCATGTCTTTGGAATGTGGGAGGAAACCAGAGTACCCAGAGGAAACCCACGCAAATGCAGGGAGGACATGCAGACTCCACAAAGAAGGCACCCCAGCCAAGAATTGAACTGGAGAACCTCTTGCTGTGAGGTGACAATGTTAACTGTTGCACCACTGCTCCACCCAATTTCAACATATAGGCCAAGCACCCTGTAGGCATTTTTTGTCAGGTCATTGACTTTCTGGTCAAAATATTCCACATGAATTTGCTCTCTGATTGTATACATTTATCAACATGTATGCAAGTACCGTATTTCCCCGAAAATAAGACCGGGTCTTATACTCTTTCCCCTGCCGAAATACGCATTAGAGATTATTATCAGGGGATGCCTTATTTACCCCCCCCCCCATACAACAATCTACATTTATTCATTTATTCATGTACAAAAATTTACATTTATTCATGTACACAAATTGACATTTATTTGGTACTTTTCTGTTATTGGACAACAGTTCTAAGTAACGCGTTAACAGTTGTGTGAGAATTCTACATAAATAGTGCAACAAACATTTCAACTTCAGAATATCTACACCTTGGCTTTTGCAGTGCAATATTTCATGCTTAACAGAAAGCGCAGAAAAATCTCAATACATGTGTATTGGAGGAGGGAAATAAAACTGAAAGCAGAAGCAATCCATTCTGTTGCCCCGATAATGGAAAAGTTATTCAAATACAGTCATGTCATCTTCTTCTGGACCATTGTCATAAGTCTTCAACCCCCGAATTCCAGCCTAAATTTCTTGCAACTCTATTTCCTGTAGAACCATTGGCCTCAATCTGTCATGCCTAGCAACAGAGCTCTCCTTAAATGAGCACTGCTTGTCCAAGTAGCCGGCTCATAGTGCATTGGCAACACAGCTGTCAGTGATTTTATCCCATGAATTTGTCACCCAAGTCATGACCTCTTGCAGGCTAGGCTTCACAAAGTTTCCATGTTGATTTCTCTCCATTCTATTTTCAATGTAGTCATTGAGTTCCATGCGCTAATGGTTCTTGAATGGCTTGTTTATTACAATATCAAGAGTCTGGAGATAGGCAGTCATTCCTGCGGGAATCATTATTTGATCTATTCTTCTTCGTGCAAGGAATTTCTTCATTTCTTTAGCGCGGTGAGTGCTGGCTGAATCCCAGACTAGCAGACCTCTTTTGCCACCTTGCAAAACAAGTGGCAGCATTACATCGACCCACTTCCTTATAACTGCTTGTGTGCACCAGCCTTTTTTGGTTTCAAGAATGTAAATGCCTGAAACACGTTCAATCTTATTTTTCTTGCCCTTACTAATGATTAGAGGTGGGGTTTTCTTTCCACTTAGATGAATTCCCAAAATACAGGTAACACGTGCACTCTTGTAACCAGTGGAGGGAATGTAGATTGATGAGGCACCCCTCTGATCAAATGTTGTTTGAGATCCTTGGCCCATAAACACTGCAGTTTCATCCACAGCAATCATGTTGGAAAGTTGGTATTTAGAAAAGTCGATGGCATCAACAAAGGACTTGAATGCAAGTGCACGTTTAATAACTTCAGTATCTTCCAGCTTGAACAGTGTTGTTGATCTTCTTAGAGACAGTTCATATCACTGAAGGAAGCCATCCAGCCAATATTGTGATGCTTTGAATTCTTCTGGAGATATTTCTAACTGTGGTGCCATTGCAAGGGCAAATGCTTGAATATCAGCCCTGCGTACAACCAAGGCCTTTGCTCTCCTGTTAGCAATCCATTCACAGATGATGTCTTCCAGCTCAGGAAATAATGGTTGCCAACCTGATCCACACTTGCACTTCTTAGTATTTCCCTTGTCGGCCTGTTGACTGAGGTTATCGTACACTGCACACCATTTTTGAACCATTCAGGAATCTAACTTCTTGTCTTTGCAAAAAGCCATCAGATTCTTTCCCCAGGAGTCCTCCACGATTCCTTTCTTGTCTTCTTCTTCTTCTTTCGGCTGCTCCCGTCAGGGGTCGCCACAGCAGATCAACTGTTTCCATTTCTTCCTGTCCTCTGCATCTTGCTCTGTCACACCAACCACTTGCATGTCCTCTCTCACCACATCCATAAACCTTATCTTAGGCCTTCTTCTTTTCCTGTTACTTGGCAGCTTCATCCTTAGCATCTTTTTCCCAATATACTCTGCATCCATCCTCAGCACATGTCCAAACCAGCATAATCTTGCCTCTCTGGCTTTGTCTCCAAACCTTCCAACCTGGGCTGACTCTCTAATATACTTATTCCTAATCCTGTCCATCCTTGTCACACCCAGTGCAAATCTTAATATCTTCAACTCTGCCACATGAAGCTCTGACTCCTGCCATTTTGTCAATGCCACTGTCTCCAAACCATATAACATAGCTGGTCTCACTACCCTCTTGTAGACCTTCCCTTTCACTCTTACTGGTACTCGTCTGTCACAAATCACTCCTGACTCTCTTCTCCACCCACTCCATCCTGCCTGTACTCTCTTCTTCACCTCTCTTCCACACTCACCATTACTCTGAACTGTTGATCCCAAGTATTTAAACTCATCCACCTTCGCCACCTCTACTCCCTGCATCCTCACCATTCCTCTATCCTCCCTCTCATTCACACACATATATTCTGTCTTAGTCCTGCTGACCTTCATTCCTCTTCTCTCTAGAGCATATCTCCACCTCTCCAAGGTCTCCTCCACCTGTTCCCTACTCTCACTACAGATCACAATGTCATCTGCAAACATCATAGTCCACGGGAACTCCTGTCTGATCTTGTCTGTCAACCTGTCCATCACCATTACAAATAAGAAAGGGCTCAGAGCTGAACCTTGATGTAATCCCACCTCCACCTTAAATGCATACATCACTCCCACCACAGACCTCACTGCTGTCACACTACCCTCGTACATATCCTGTACCACTCTTACATACTTCTCTGACACTCCTGACTTCCTCATACAATACCGCAACTCCTCTCTAGGCACCCTGTCATATGCTTTCTCTAAATCCACAAAGACACAATGCAACTCCTTCTGACATTCTCTGTACTTCTCCATCAACACTCTCAAAGCAAACATTGCATCTGTAGTGCTCTTTCCTGGCATGAAACCATACTGCTGATCACTAATCATCACCTCCCTTCTTAACCTAGCTTCCACTACTCTTCCCCATAACTTCATGCTGTGACTGATCTATACACGATTCCTTTCTTGTACTCAATGGAATAGCTCTTTCTTTTTGCACTCATCCTGTCTGGGGAGGGGTTAATTGAAGATTTATGAGACCGGAGTGGCAACACAAAATGCTGACGGTTAAAAAGACATAACCACAGCCATTCATTATCAAGTGCACAAACTTTAGACACATTGTCTGTACTTTGACCGATCAAAGTACAACTGCCAGTGTTTATGGGCCAAGGATCTCGACCGTCAAGTGTGAGTGATGATTAGGGTTACAGCAAGAATCGTGAAGGACTCCCAGGGAAAGAATCTTACGACTTTCTGCAAAGAGAAGAAGTTGGGTGTCTGAATGGTCTGAAAATGGCAAGCAGAGTACGATAACCTCAGTCAATGGGTGTTAACAATATTATTTTATAATTCAACACGTCCATCGTGTGTTGTTGACAATCTTAACTGGGGCTTATTTTTGGGGTAGGGCTTATATCATGACCACCCTGGTAAACCATGCTAGGCCTTATTCTCTGGTTAGGTCTTATTTACAAAGAAATATGGTAGATGTTTGCCCCAAATTCAGTTCACATCAGTTGTAGTCCTCACAGATGTCATCAACATTACAAAGTTATGTTAATTTTTAGCTTTCATGCAGTCATACGGAAGTATTTACAACCTTGCTTTTAACATGACACACTCCTGATATACGCTAGATCATGCCTTTATAATCTCTCCTTTAAAGTCTCTCCAGCCATCCTGTACCTGAGATTTCTCACACACATAAATGTCTCATTGTCACTTTGCTGTGCCATACAGTTACTCTTAGAGGTAGTTCTCTTACCTTTTCAATAATTTCATCTGGACTATTGGACTATCAAAAGGCAGCACTTTATTATCCAAAAAAATTAAAAATGGCTAAAAATGATAAGCTGAAAGAATTTTAGTCTCCTATTTTTACATTTACCCATTGCACCCACAAAGTACAATGTTTTAATGACACTTCAAAATCATCGTGTCCACCAATTTTACAATATATCAGGTTGTACAAATTCTAAGCCTCTTACTAACGTCTCTGGAATCTTCATGCTACTGATTAATGATTCTTATACCCAGTTTTCTTCAGAGTTGTCAACCATATTGTTATACAATTTGAAATTTGGTGCCAAACTAATATCTAAAATTAGTTTATTCCATGGTCTTCTTGACCGGTATAGAAAACTTCCCTTTCATGAAAATAGTGTGAAAGCTTGGTACATCAGCTAAAACATTGTTATTCCTGGTAGCAAATCAATATGAATTAAAGATAGTGTCTATACTAGATTCCAAATGCTCATTTTTAAAGCATTTACATGTTAGTAATGGATCTTCTATAAGGAATCTATTAGTTTCTTAATCTGCTTACTTAAGTAAAAATTCTCATCTCAGCAATATGCTTTTTGAATGTTTTCTTTATTCTATCTTTCCTAGTTGATCTTGATTATAGGAAGCAGTTGAACCAATTTATCTATGAGACATCAAAGCATACTCCTTCAACTCAACTTTTTTTGAAAGATGACCATCAAAACCCTTGAGTCAAAAACCTTAAAACCTCAAAAAAAATATGAGGGGTTAGTCCCCACATCCCCACATAGGTGGCTTCAAACCACCACCACACTAAATGATATGTATATTGTCTCCAGATTAGTATCACAAAAAGGTACTCTACTGATTCATACAAATCCAACTAAAATCCCTCAGCAGATATACCACTGACAGCTTGTAGGATAATTGGTTTAACCATAATACTCAATAATGGGTTTAATTAAGGTCTTATTTAATAACAACATCACCTTTTTACTCCTACTGGCTGTTTGTCCATTGGATGGCCCTAAGTATACCATGGCACCTACTCACAATAGCTGTAATATTCGCATCAAATCTAAGGGTATAATCAATTATTACACCAAGAACTTTCATCTTGATTGCTGATGGTAATATATGATTAGCAATAGCATATCCATATGTTTTATGTTTCCTACCAGCATGTAGGATGCTATCTTTTGTAGCATTAAGCAGAGCTATGTTTTGTTCTGACCAATCAAATACAGAATAATTCTGCATTCATTTTGCTGTTCTATATTAGTTAAAATGTTCCCATTTTTGAATTATCAGTAAACCTGCTAACCTGTATTACTTTACTAAATGACAATGAAGTCATAAAGATATTAAACAGAAAAGTTCCCAAAACAGTCCCATGTAGCATCCCTTTGTTTATAATCACAAAAATCTGGGTAAACATCAATTACCTGGACCCTATACTTCCTATTGTGTAACCAATTTTCATTCCAGCCTATTATGAACCCATTTATATTTAACTTTACCGTTACTTATATTATCACTTTGTAGATTAAGAATCAAATGCCTTGGCCAAGTATAAATAAATATCAACCAACACACCCTGATCCAAAGCCTCAGCCAGATAACAGTGGAAATGCAACAGGTTAGCAAGGTATTAAAGTCCATTTGAAAAACCATACTGCTTTATCTCTAATGTATGGATTTCATGAATTTTTTACAAAATAACTTTTTCATTGCACTTTCAAAATAAATTAGTAAGACTTATGAGCCTATACACATGCAACTTCTCCCCACAGAAAGCTTTCTCTCCTTCTGCCACAACTTTCAGTTGTTTTAATGACAGGTAAAAATTCAACAACACAATAACAAATTGTTTTTGCATGCTTGATTTCAGTGATTAATAGTGGTAAATCATTCACATGTGGTTTTCTCAGAGAATCTTACACAAAACAGTCAACTCTGCTATTTTTCATATATTCCATCAAGTTTATTTATAGATGCCATTTTAATTCTTTGTCTTCTACCTGGAAAAGTTGTTTCACTTTCTTTCCTGCCTTATTGTGAATCACATATATTTGCTGTCTGATTGCTTCCGTGGCTTCCAACTGTTCATGCAGGCATTAAATGTTCACATCAAGGTTATCCATAGCCACTTCATGTACAAATTGAATAAGCTGGTTAAATTTGCTATCTCCAGTCATAATGCTCTCAAGTTACTAATTACTTCAGCAGTATTTAGTCACAAAACTTTCTGCTGCTCTTTACTAATGGAACGCAATGAATCATGAAATCTGTATTCTGTCTCGTGATCAGCTTCCTATTCAAAATATTCATATTCCATCATACAATCACTTTTTCTCACCAGTGACCAACAGCCAACACCTGTAATCATCAACTTACCCAAAAATGCATCAATACAAAAAAAATCACTTAAATAATAAGCAGCATTAACTTCCAATAAATGGAGCAACCTGAGGAGGTGATCATAAGCAGAGGGACATTGATTCCTGTCTGTCTCTGACTTAACAGTGTTTGTAGGATTTCCTGAGTGCTGTAGGTGATGTTTTGGTGGAAGCCTCTTCAGTTTAAATTTGGCACCATTGTGCAACTTAGCACTCTGTTGTTAACCTGCTGCACATGCTATCCAGGACATATACAAGGGAAAAGCAACAACATCTGAGAGAAGACTACTGACCACTAAACAGCCTGCAATCTGCTTCACAGGGATGCGCTTCAGATTAGTCTACTGCTTCTCATCTGGTGAGTAAAACTGCAAGGGGACACCAATTCCTAGCTGAGACCAGCACTAGTAGTAGTGAGACAGTGCTTACTAGACAAATTGTTACCAATTCTTCATTCTTGGCAAACCTTCCTTAATTCCCCTTTTACTCTTTGCAGTGTGCACTGCATTGTATTACTCCTACTGTTACTGGGTATGCAACCAATCACTAGTCTTAAATTGAAATTTCACTGCAATCATCCTATTATAGCGTTTATATCACATCATCGAAAGCTGAAAACACTGAACAACATTTAATCGAACCTAAATAATCTAAAGCACACAATATCGAACATTCAGAACAGCAAATTTTTTCCCAGGGAAAAAATTTGCTATTCTGAAACACATTCACACAACACAGGCACACCAAAAAAACAGCAATCCACACACTTACACTTAAAATCATACATCTAACCCTACACTAAACTATACAAACACTACTATCTATCCACTTACCTTAACCCACCCCCAACCCTAAGGTCCGTCACTATCGCACACTCACCTTACCCGTGCCCTAACCCTAACTCACTTAACCCGCCCCTAACCCTAAACTCTGTCACTATCGCACACTCACCTCACCAGCGCCTTAACCCTAACTCACATAACCCTAAACCTAACATCCACACAATCACACACTTACCTGAACCCCCGTAACTTTCCACCACAGTGCTAAAAATAGCAAAGCCACAGAAACGGACAACTGAATTCTTTCCCTAGGAAAGAATTTGATGTTCTGCAGTTTCGCTATTTTTAGCATTCTCTGCATAGGGTTCGACATTGTGACATTCGATGTTATTGGCTTTCGATAACGTGATATGAACCCCTATTATAGAGGGTATAGCCTTTTAGTGGACTGTATTATGTTGGGACCAGTGCCTAGAAAATGCTCTTCTGGGTGCACCACTGTCCTCTTCAGTGTTACTGCTAAGAGACGGCTCTGTGTTTGGGTCTCTATCACCTCATCGAATCACAATTAAGTGAACACCTCTTCCGAGAACACCTATTCAACAAATGTACTATTCACTGAACTAACTTTTCAGTGAAAAGTTTCCTAGGGTAAACTGACAGTAGTCTGCCCTAGTGACCATAAACAAAACCATAAAACTTAATGCCTATGCAGGTGGAGGGCTATACCCCCCCACAACCTCCTAACTAAACATACCAACTCCAAGATCGCACTACAGTAGGGAAAAGGGCAAATTCTAGATGGTGGCTAACCATTGATTTTCCCTAAAAAAATTTTCGCTGAAAACTTAGTTCGAAGAATAGTATGTTCGCTGAATAGCTGTTTGACAAAGAAGCGCTCACTTAATTGTGATTCTATGATGGTGGTGCTGTGGTAACGTTGTCGCCTCACACTAAGACGTTGTCCTGTTCGATTCTCAGCTAGACCGTCTTCTGTGTGGAGACATGCGTGAATGGGTGTATGTTCATTGAAGGTTGTGCGTCAGAGCTGGCAACTCGGCATGTAAAAATCTACTGCCAATCATTAGCGGACCGGAGTTCCACTGTGGCGACCCCTAACCAGGAAAAGCAGAAAGACACAACAGAACATTGTGTCTAGTACCAGTGACTGTTCTGTGATAATGTGCAAGTATCCTTAGCTGTGCATGCATCTGTAAGTCTATAAATTAGCTGTCTATATTTAGCCATTCTGTCTTAAAGATTGGTGACGTATGGTAAATAAATCTAGCCATTCAGTGCCTAGCATCTCTGAACCTAAAGCATAGCTGTATGGTATTAACAGCTCAATGTTAGTACATAGTTCTGTGGTATAAACTAAACCTACAGCATTCAACACCAAGCAGCAATGTTCTTCAGCATGTTCAAGAGAACTATATAGTACTAAGAGATGCAACTCAACAAATTAGTTATGTGAAATTATCAATAATGATAGATTCCTGTCCCGTAGACTTCCCATACTCTGGAATAAACTACCTATCTATATCAAACAAAGCTCCTCATTAGTACTCTTCAAGAAAAATCTTGATGATTGGATGGGAAATAGGAAATTCACCCCAGGGATCACTTCTGTGGCTCTGCTCGACAGTGGCACAGGAAAATAATTTTCTTGGGTGGCAAAAGCCAGGGTACCTTTTTGGCTGGGCTTGTATAGGCCCTAGGGCTGGTAGCCTAGTACCTACCTATGAACCTATGAATACTTTATAAAGTATAGACTAAGTCCATCTTTTTACTATTGCTAGATTAACCACCATCTAAGCCAACCTCAAAGTATCACCCTAAATACTTCACCCATAAACCATAAGCTTTCAGAGTCTGCTGCATTAGACTGCCTGCAACCCCTGAGCACTATTGCCAGGCCTAATCCTACACTCCATTACAACATGATGCAACAGTCTGCTGTCATGCTTTCTGTGGTAAGTCTGATCACATTGGTTGTTCTAAGGCAACGCAGTAACAGTCTTATGCTTATTGACTGTTCACTACACCCACCAATTGATAGTACAACTTGTAAGAAATTGAAATATTTAACAAACATGGAGGCAGAAGAATTTGCCAAAGCCTCCTAGACTGCATTCTAAAAGATATCCGCTTCCAACACACAAAGTAATTCCTATTCCCTCTCCATACATAGAGCTACATAGCTTACCCAAGAGTTACCAGGAAAACAGTCTGAAGTCCATAAGACCCACTAAGTCTGCTTCTAGACAGAGAAACATTTAGTCATAGGTGACTCTATAGTTAGGTATGCAGACTCCACACTCACCAGACTGGTCAAGAACAGGATGACTGAAAGCTGCATGTCCACTGCCAGAATCTACATCACAAAACCCTAACATCCCTTATATCAGATGGATATGTTTACAACCTAGTCATAGTTGGCCCATGTGGGAGTGAATGACTTAAGGAGATCCACTCAGAGGGATATGCAGAGAGACATGATGGAATGTATTTTTCTTATGTTAGACTCAGGAAACACTCTATTCTTGAGTAATATTTTGTCTTCACATAAATTATACTAGATACCAAGGCAAGATAATTGGCATTAACAGTTGGCTAAGTGGTTGATGTTGGCCTGGATTTAGATAGTAGGTAAGACTTCCTGTTTCACCTGGGATTACTTACATCTCACATACCAATGCTTCTACATACTGGATAAAGATTTTGCTGACCCAGTAGTGCTTTTTAGGCAGAGTTTTTTTTTTGCTGGACATTCTAGCATAGCAAACTAAAACTTAAATTTGGACAACAAAATGGTGGCACTACTCAGTGCTAGGAATTTAAATAGAAAGATGCCACAACTTGAGGCCTTCCTGCAACTTGAACACATTAATATTTCTGCAATTATGGAGACATAGTTTCTATGCAATGACAGCATTCCATTTGTACTAGGCTTTAACTCCTATCATGCTTTAGGCCCTCAGTTTATGAGGGGAACTATCTTTGTTTGTCAGAAACACTATTACCTTATGTAAACTTACCCATGGCCCAAACTTGGAGATCCTGGATATCCAAATCATGTCTAACAAATCCATCAATTACTACATTGCTGGCTATAAATCCCGATTAATTTCCTTTACACATCATGGAAATTGTCAACTTTATTAAGGGATTAAATATCAAACCAAAGGCATTCTTGCCAGGGGACTTTAATATCCGAATCATTGATTAGCATATTCACACTTATGCTTTTAAAATGGATATATCCTAGACTTTGTTAATACCTATTCACTGGTGAAAATTCTAAAATTACTCACTAGATGCTCTAATATCTTTCACATAATTCTTATCAATGGCAGTGTGTTTTTCTACTGACAGCAATTCTAGCAAATGCCAATAGACAGAATAAAAGCTGCCAAAACAACTTTCAAGCTACAGCAGAGTTTTTCTCTTTTCTCCACTGTCATGCAATTTCAGATAGGTATGTATATGTTTGGGGGTGTCCTCCCAAATAAGTGGTGCAGAGGTGTTTGCCTCTTATAAAAAAGCAAACTTACCACAGAGGATATTTTGCCAGTTTTTTCCCATCAATCCACATTCATTGCATCATAATAATATGATTATTATCATATAATTATTATTAATAATTATTATTGAGATCTCTGATCTCAAGGATATAGCCAAAATCTTAGTAGACAAATTTAGTGCTGACTTTATCCCACCTATTCACATAGCTGCCCCCTCTACCTGTGAAACTTTAGTTTCCCCCTGAAATCACATTGAAACTACTCTTAGAATTACTATCAAAGACTAATGTTTCTATGGGACCATGCAATATCTCAAGCTGCATTATAAATAATGTTTCTATGGGACCATACAATATCTCAAGCTGCATTGTCATCTGTGCCAGTTAAGCATTATCTGAGTTTTAACTGTCCAGCCTCAGCCTATCCAAACAGTTTGTGCTTGATACCTGAAGAAAAGCCATGTAACTTCTCTACTTAGGTGAGGTCCCACTATGGACCCAGATAATTATAGGCTCATCAGCTTCATTAGCCTTATATACAAAGTCGCTGGACATGTTATAACAAAACTTGTTAATGATGACACAGGCAACTTTACTGACCTAAATTCTAATGAGTTTGGATTTGAGAAGGGCATGTCCAGTATCCTGAAGCTAGTAATCTTCTTTGAAAAGGGTGAAGTGGTTATGGACAGTGGTCACTCAGTACACACTGTTTCTAGCCCTACCCGTAATGTACCTGATGCACTACGTATCCTTCCATGCTACAAATATATTTGTCTATATTAGCCATCAGTCTGTATTCCTCAAGAGAGTTGAATATTGCAAATATTTTCAGAAAATAAGAATCCAGTTCAGGACTATAATGACCATATTTTTCTAGGTGTTCATCTACATAATGGCTATGTGTACATAGGAGGTTGGCAGTTAAGCAATAAAATGAAGCAAGAGTACCATGCAGCCTAAACAGGAAGACCATATAGTGGAATAGTTTATCTCCCCAGGAAATAGTTATCTCCTTCTTTGCATTCAGTGTGAGAGGTACTTACCAATAGCTCTTTATTAGGCCCATATTCATATGATACCTTTCCAAACCCAGCCTCTCATTTAGTTCGTCAGGCATTGGCATAATTTAGGCATTGAAGTGTGACTTAAAATCCAGCTGCCTGAAGTCATGGCAAATGCATATTCCCCCATTAGGATTTGCACCAGAATCAGAGTGCCACTTTATTTATGGTGGGACTCAAGCAACCCTGGAGCAATTGTCTTTTTTTACTTCATTAGCAGCACTTTTATGTTTGCCTTCAAAAATTTTGTAAAACTGGAGCTTCACCCTTTTTACCTGGTTCTTTCACAGTATTATGACTTATTATGCCTATTTTGAACATGCACCATTATTTTTATTTATCTTTATTCGTTAGCTCTTTCAGCTTCTTTCCTTAGTAGGCAGACAGCATTTCTTCTCCTGTTATTTGTGGTTCTGAGTCAGACCTCATCACCTTCAACAGGTTGCCTATGACCACCAAAGCTTCTTATTGTAGTAGACTTTGCAAATTTATACCATAGATTTGTTGTTATTTTGTTCATTATGTTGGGATATCTAATAATTAGCTGGGCCTACTGTTGCCATTGTCTCATATGGCCCCTCGCAATAATTAGATTTTCATAGTTTTTTGAACACTATTTCTTGGTCTCAAAACTAAAACTCCCAGATCCCTCTACCCCTATCATGTGTACGAATGAAACTCCTGAGATTTAGTCATGTGCTCTTTTACCAGTGGTAATATGACTTCTAGTCTCTCCTGCATCTAAACTATATGCTCCGTTACATTATGAAGGGGTATCTTTTGCATCAACTGGGCTAATGCCCCTATAACAAGTCAAGGGAGGACAACCCCACAGAAGACTGTGGCACCCGTAGCAAATATTTCTTGGACCCTTTACAGTCATGACCTGGATGACAAAGCCAAGATTAGGTGCAGGTGTCCCTTAATTTAATCAACAGTCACAAAGAGTTATGCTTCATTGTTTCTTAAAGCTTGAAAAGCATTAAAAAATATTTCAGGGACACAAACACTCCTTTATCCCAAGTGGAGGGTTTGGCTTCTTAAAATTCCCCTAACATATATATGTTTGTATATACCTACATCAACTTCATGGTTGCAATGCAATGGGAAAAAAATGAAAAAAAAAAAGACTGAAAGTCAACTGCTAGCTCAAACAATCTATTTGCAATTAAACTCCAAACTTGGAATAAATTAACTCAGACAAATATGTCTTAGTGAAGAATAGGTATACTGTAAATGCAATTTATATGGACAATTCGGTATAACCAATCAAAAAGCTAATTTTTGAATGTGATGTGAGCCTAACCAGAGTACCTGCTGTAAACCTACACAAATTCAGAGAGAACTTACAAACTCCAAACAGTCAGTGATCAGGATTGAACCCTAGACCTTGGAGCTAATATGTAAAGATTTACTTCTGAGACATTTTGCTGTCCATAACATTAGTTTACTCTCTTATTAAATGAATCTACTAAGCCATCTAGCTGTGTTTGATGCATAGAGCTTCATATCTGTTTAACTTGTAATGTTTGACACAAGACCTCCAGCACATGGATGTGAAAATGACACTTTGATCAATCTGGATCTCTTTGTGTATCCCAACCCAGCTGCAGAGTAAGACTAACATTCTGGTATTAGGATTAGCACTAGCTATCTTTAAGGGGATATGACTTCTGGGTATCTGTTGTCATAATCTAGGATAACCAGCATGCACTGTTGTTTCCAACTTGAATTAGTTAAAGGCGTTATGAGGTCCACAGCTATTTTTTTGAATGGGATTTCTATTAGAGTAAAAGATACCAGCAACGTCCTAATTTCTTTCTGCGAAAAACTCCAGTGACACTCCAGGCACGAACTACACTATTGTTCTATTATTGCATATAGCACTCATCAAAAGGCACTCATAACTGTTGCTTTGCCTTTCTACCTGATGATGGCCTACCAACACTAGCACTGTGCTGATTTCCATAGTAGGTTTCCATATGATGGGGGAACAAAGAGATGTTGAACAATCTCTTACATATTTTCATTACTCTGTAAGTTAAAATTATATTTGCACCAAAATATGGATAACTGTCATTACTGGTGTTAGCATAGTGGTGCGGATTGATAAAGCCCTAAAGCCCAGACTGTGGGCCAGATGATGTGGGATTTATTAATGATTTGTGAACTGGAGGAGCCAGCAGTGGACAAGAGAGACAGGGGGAGTCGGCTTTGCCAGCTCACTCATTCAGGGGCAAGAAAAATTGCAAGGCCACTGCTTTACTAACACCCAGTGGAGGTAGCAAGCCACTGCTGTCTTTTTCAAACTGCACTAGGGTCATGGCATGAGTGCACATAGAAACAGGTCTAATGAGTGCTAGAAAGTACAACTGCACTCATCAGCTATTGCTGGCTGTGAGAGGAAAGGATACCAGAAAAGCCTCTAACAGCTGCCTGAATGACATCTCCCTGAATGGATGCTGTTCCCAAGGAGAGAGCAGGGAGGGACGGACACATGAAGGCTGCCACCTCCCTTTGTGAGAGGTACAGGAAAGACTGAGCAAGCAAGATATGGAAATGGTGCTCAGCAGGCAGGTGGGAAGAAAAGCCATATAATAAACTGAGAATACTACCTGGCCTCTTTGGTACACCATCAGTTACTCAGATGTGGATACTATCCAGCATCCTTGGTTCACCATCAATTACTTAGATGTGGATATACTGTCAGGTGTCTTAGGTTCACCATCAGTTAATTGTATGCTGATATCAAATGGCCTCCTTGGTACATCATCAGTTACTCAGATGTGGATACTATCCAGCTTCCTTGGTTCACCATCAGTTACTTAGATGTGGATATACTGTCAGGTATCTTAGGATCACCATCAGTTAATTGTATGGTGATATCAACTGTCCTCCTTGGTACATCATCAGTTAATTAGATGTGGATACTATCCAGCGTCCTTGGTTCACCATCAGTTACTTAGATGTGGATATACTGTCAGGTGTTTTAGGTTCACCATCAGTTAATTGTATGCTGATATCAACTGGCCTCCTTGGTACATCATCAGTTACTTAGATGTGGATATTATCAGGCATTATTGGTTCACCATCAGTTATTTAGACAGGGTACCATCTGGATTATGTTGTATATCATCAATTACTTAGAAGAGGTTACAATCTAGTCTCCTTGGTACACCATCAGTTACTTAAATGTAGTTACTATCAGTCTTCATTGGTGCATTATCAATTTCTTAAATTATGTTACCATTTGGCTTCCTTGACACACTATCAGTTATATACATGGGGTTACTGGCTGGTATCCATGGTACACCGTTGGTTACTTACATAGTCTTACAATCTGGCTTCCTTGGTGCACTATCAGTTACTTAGGCAGGGTTACCATCTGGCTTCCTAGGGACACCATCAATTGTTTAAATGTTATGCAACCTGGCTTCCTTGGCACACCATCAGTTACTTAGATAAGGTTACTATTCGGCTTCCTTAGTACCACATTATACAGTTAAATGAAGATACTATCTGTTTTTCATGGTACGCCATCACTTTCTTACAGAGGGTTACCATCTATATTCCTTGGCACACCACGAGTGACTTAGGGTTATCATCTGGATTAATTTCTATGCCATCTGCTACCTAGATGAGGTTACCATTTAATTTCCTTGGTACAACATCAATTACACCATCAGATACTTAATTGGGGTTATTTGTCTTCCTTGGCACACCATCTCATATGATCATAGGATCACAGGAGATTACTAGGCTGTTGATCCAGAGGTCATTTTAAGCCTAGCCATTTCAACCCAATGTAATACAGTAGAAGTACTAGTCAATACCCAATATTACATTTAGTGATGACTGCTCATGTCCAGGAGAGTTGTGGGCACTATCCCTGGTAAGAATTTATAATGACTCATCCACTCGGCCAGATTCCACTTGAACAGTGTCATAGAGATCCTCTGTTTCACATATATTGGTAGCCTGTTCCAAAGATGTGGCAGTCACTGTGAGATAAATCTGTCCCTCCAGCTGTCCTATTTAAGTTGCAGGCCATATTTAAGTCCCTGGAATGGGTTGCCCTAGATCTATTTGATTTACAGATATGCAGTAACTTCATTAGGTTTGGGTCTTGGGTTGCTCTGTAGGCCAGGCATAAGTCTCCCCTAAGAAGTCTATGCGATACAGAGTATAGTGACAGGGACTTTAGTCAGTCCATGTAAGGCACATGCTGGAGGCTCTTGATCTTCTTTGTTAGAAACCTCTGAGGTCTGTCTAATTGCTGCAGGTGCTTAGTACAGTACATACTGAATGGGGCATTATACTCAATTATGGGCCAGATAAGTGCCAAGTATAGGGGAGTTAAAACTTCTTTTGCTCTTGAGGTGATGCCTTTACTAATAAAGTGAGTTACATGTAAAGCTTTCCTTACAACAGTAGACATATTCATAGGTTCATAGGTTGGTACTAGGCTATCAGCCCTAGGGCCTATACAAGCCTAGCCATAACAATTCCCTGGCTATTTCTTCCCACAGTACTGTAATATTGTCATTCTTTGTGTCCTGTATATTTTCAGTATTTTTGGGATTCAGGATTTTGAGTTTTCAGGATTTTGGGCTTCTGGATTATGAAGTTCAGGATTGTGATATTTCAGGATTCTGAAGTGAAACCATATATATATATATATATATATATATATATATATATATATATATATATATATATATATATATATATATATATATATATATATATACACACACACATATATATATATATATATATATATATATATATATATATATACATAGATATATATATATACATACATATATATATATATATATATATATATATATATATATATATATACACACACACACACATACATATAAATATACATATATATATATATATATATATATATATATATATATATATATATATATATATATATATATATATATATATATATATATATATATATATATATATGTCACTATTAAACCATCGAATACACAAACTAGCTCACTTTAGCGAATGAATACTCTGTTGAAACGTCACTAAAGCGAATAGCGAATCATCGAATGGAATATCAGGTTTCAGTAGAGTATTTAAACAATGGAAGACTTTGTTGTTTGCATGTTGTACCCCTTTACAATAGCAAATATGGAAGACTTGCCTCCGGGATTGCTGGGTCAGAGTTACACCACTACTTTGTCTCAAAGAGGTAAAGAAATCCTTGTATTAGATGGATATACCTACAATTTGGAGAAGGCTACGAAGTGCAAAAAGTACTGGTGCTGTACTAGGAAGCTGCCTGACAAATGTAAGTGAAAAGTGGTCACTCTGTGTGTTACATCAGGGGAAAAAGTGCAAAAATCAGTGTGCCATGACCATGGGGTGGCCACGGTGGTGCAGTGGTTAGCATTGTCACCTCACAGCAAGAGGTTCTCTGGTTTGATCCTCGGCTGGGGTGCCTTCTGTGCGATGTCTGCATGTCCTCCCTGTGGTCGCGTGGGTTTCCTCCAGGTGCTCCGGTTTCCTCCCACATCCCAAAGACATGCTGTAGGTGGATTAGACACTCTAAATTGGCCCTAGATGTGAGTGCATGTGTGTGTGCCTTCTGTGGAAGGTTGGGCGTCGGGCTGGCAACTCTGTAAAACTCCACTGCCAATCATGAGCGGACAGGTGATATGCTGTGGCGACCCCTAACTGGGAAAAAGCCAGAAGAAGGAGTGTGCCATGACCATCCAGGTGATCCTACACAAGTAGAAAAGTACAGTGTTGCTGTAGCTCTAAAGGAAAAGGCTAGTCTTTCACGTGATGCGCCTTGCATCATTGCTGATGATGCAATTGCTTCTACTTCCTTAGAATACACCCCTAGTTTGCACAGTAGGCATGCTCTTTTGCAGAAGGTAAGAACAGCAAGAAAGAAATTGCAACGGCAACCGAAGAAAGCAGGTTTAAGTCTGCTGAATTTAAATGTGCTGGAGTTTCAGATGAAAGGTAGTACGTTTATGCAAAAGAAGAAAACAGATAAAAGCAATGATAATGCTGTAGTGGTATTTACTACACAAGCTAATCTGCAAGATTTAGCAAAAGCAGATATTTGGTTGATGGATGGAACGTATTTTATTAAAGGGGCTGCTTGACGTCAATTGTATACCTTTCATGGCATAGTGAAATGTGGGGCTTTCAAAAAAGTTATGCCACTGGTATTTTGTTTAATGTCGAAAAAAGTCTTGAGGCATATATTATATGTGGGGCCTTCTGTGTTTGCCTTGCTCAATGAAAATGATTGTACCACTGCAGTACGGTATATCCTTTGCGATTTTGAGATTGCTGCAGTTAGAAGCATTAGGGATAATGTGAGCGATGTGATTTGCAAAGGGTGTTTTTTTCCACTTTGGTAGGAATTTATGACGTAAGTTACAGACCTTCAGGTTAGGGCCAGTTTACAATGGAGATATTTCATTCCAACTTGCTGTTAAAAAGCTTGCTGTGCTTGCTTTTTTGGAGGTGAAGGATGTTTTGAGTACTTATTATCAGCTGAAGAGTATGTTCCCTAATGACGGGAAGGAATTATTGAAATATTTTGAGGAATGGTATCTTTTGGGAAAACCAAGGAGTTTCTCTATGAGATCTTCAGCTCAAGTCAGGTTTCCTCCACTCTTCCCTGTGGAATTTTGGAATGTGTCTGTTCTGAATCACCACTGCTTGCCTAGGACACAGAATGCTGTTGAAGCATGGCATCGTTGCTTTAAATGTTTGACAGGGAAGTTTGTTTCTGATTTGTACACAGTAATGTGTGCTATTTACAGAGAGCAGAATAGAGTGGATGAGTATCATTTACGTATGAGTGTAGCTTGTCCACAGTCCCCTAAGAAAAGGGCTTTAATATGTCATGAGCAGCAGTTTGAAACTATTTTCTCTCATAGAGGAGTATTCTCATGTGGAGTTTGTGTGTGCAATTGCTAATTTATTACAAATGTGAAGTTTATTTTGAAACATGTCTGGGGAGGTTCACGGGATGGATTTGTTTTGGTTTTGCTGTGAGGTTGCACTTCAGGTTTGTCTTCCACATTTGCTGTGTTTAAATTCGATGGTTTGTGTTTCGGTTGTTGAACATTCGATAGTGTGTGCATTCGCTAAATTGTGTTTGTGAAATCCGTTTTCGATAGTCTGTGAATTTGATGTTTCAACATCGACCCATATATATATATATATATATATATATATATATATATATATATATATATACACACACACACACACACACACACACACACACACACACACACACACACACACACACACACACACACACACATGGCAGTCAGTACTTTTGTAAACATCTGTTTAGTTTAATTTGCTTTTCCCTCAGAACTGCAATCTTGAGTTAGAATATATAATTAGCAGGGGATGCAGGAGGGCTTGACCCCCCCGTAAAAAATGATTTTTCTTGCTAGTTTAATTTCAATAGTTTTGCAAGCACCAACATTGATGCTCTGCGCATGCGTAGTAGTGCATCGCTGTGAATAATGTTGATCACATGGTGTCAAAATTATTCATGTTGATAAAATAAATATGTGTCTCGCACACACACACACACACACACACACACACACACACACACACACACACACACACACACACACACACACACAAACCTACCTACCTCAACCTACATCTAAAACTCCCCCCAAAATAAAAACTAACGTTTCTACCCAAAACCCTAAAAAGCTAAGCACTTACCTTAATCTCAGTATATAACCAGACATCAGCCGCCATGTAGAAATCCCAGACCACACTGCCCCTTAAAGACACAGCAAACAATAAATAAAACACTGCACCACACCTACAGTGGATTCGGGAAACTTAGATTCATTAAAGTGCAATTTTGTGAACAACTGCACTTTCTACATTCTGGTCTTGAAATACTGAAATTCAACATTTTAGTATTTCGAGATTCAAAATTGGATCCATATTTATATATATATATATATATATATATATATATATACATATGTGGATCTACTTCAGATGATTGAAGTTTTAAAACTTCAAATTTCTTATGGCTGAGACCATATGATCGAAGTTTCAAAACTTCGAACACCTGAAAGAAAAACAAAAACATTTTCCTGGATGTTATTGCAGGGGGCAAGCCCCTCTGCTGGGGGGGCTTTTTGGGTAGCCATTTTATGCTGATAGTCTGTCTTCATTATTATTGAGGGGTAACAAGGCCTCCTGACCTTCTGTAGTATGAGTGATTGGGTAATAGCAGGGGCTGAGTAGTAATTTGATCTTCTAACTCTTCCATCCTTACTGGTATATAAACCCTGTGTCTTGAAAAGGTTGTGCTTGTATTTATCAGGCTGTGGATTGTATTTCATTACTGAAACTAAGCGGAAATTCCTTAAGATTCCAAGAGCAGGATAAGTTATTTCTTACACCTATTTCACTGAACTGCACTTCTAAAACGCTTATAATTGTGCTATACAGTTGATCTACTACATTTTGCACTGTTATAAAGCTTTTTTATTGTTTCACTGCATTTATGTACTGTTTTATACTGTTTTAACTGTATTTTCCATTGCTAGATACTGTTTCATTACTCTAATTGCATATTTACTGAATTACTGTAAACTGCTTTTTTATACTGAGAGTTGTATTTTCTGTTTGTGAGTGCTCTATCTGAGCTTTTTTATGCATTTTTGATTTTTTGAGGTTTCTGTGTTCTACAGCTAGGAACTGTAATAGTGTGCATTACTATAATTGTCTGTTTACAGTTAAAAGCATTCTCTAAAGCAGGGGTGTCCAACCTTTTCACTTGCAGGGGCCGCATTGAGTCAACAGAAATTGTCTTGGGGCCACATGTAAAATATATCATATAGTTAACTGTATCGCTGTCGCGGGGGACCTAAGTCGACCCCCTGGCTGTATTGTAGGTGAATTTGAACAATGAATAAATGTAATAAATGCATATTTGCCCTAAAATTCAAATTCTCATCCTAATTTTTAAAATAACAGTTAACTCTAACATCTTAGTTTATTTGTAAAAAAAAAAAAAATTAACAGGTACGAACCCTTCACTTTGTATGAGATCATACCTCTGATTTTGCTGGTTTCTTAAAGATGTCCATGTCTTCCATCATGTCCTTAATGTCCATATGTTGTCCAAAGCGCTCATGTATTCTTCTGTTTCTAGCTTTGGAATCTGTCTCTGAAATTATTCAAGACATGCTACATCTGGTCAGGCTGGTCTGAAGATGAAAGAAGGTTCATCAGTGGTATTCTCAAACTTGAGCACCCCTTTGGAAAGGCACATTTCTAGCTTTGGAATCTGTCCCTGAAATGTGGCACTGGCAATCTTTCTTGCTTTTGCACTGCTGTCTAGTCAGGCTGGTCTGAAGATGAAAGAAGGTTCATCAGTGGCATTCTCAAACTGGTCATAATCAGGCTAATTTTTTGACAATTGCTCAGAAACCTGAGCACAGATTATCATTAAACTCAAATTATTTTTCTATTTTTATCTGTACGTCAGACTTTCAGCTCTATAATGTTCATTTCCAATGCATTTGAAACCTGTACATTCTGAAAAGGGAAGTTTTTGTTGCTGTTCTTGATTGTGAGAAAAATATCTTGTATTTTTCCTATCACATTAGCACAGCAAAAGAACCACAAAATTAAATCTTCAAACAGTCACAACTAATGTGACTCTGCCTGAAGGAACGTGTTGCGTATATGTCACTTATACGTTTAGCAGCATGGCTGAACCTTGCTCAGAGGTAGCTGTTTTGATAGAGGATGCATGGCTATTTTCAAGGAGATAAGTGGGTAGCTGAGAGTGGACACAATGTTGGCATCATGCACCTTCTCCTTTCATGCTTCCAGGGAATATGTTAAACATCTTTGCCCACTCTTTATAATTGTTATGATGACAACTTCTGGTTCTCTGCAAAGCTTTTATTCTGTTACTAGCCTTACACAAGTGGGATCTCCAAAAGGATTTCTAGTTCTCTCAGCATGGCCTGACCAAATGTACAGAGAAATAATACATTTCTGTTTTCTGTTGCCAGTGCTTCTACCCTGTGTACCCAGGATTCACCACACTTTCCTTACTGACTTTTTACACAGGCTGCCCACTTTTATAAAAACTAATGTTTCTGTTTTGGATGTGGCCAGTAGCTCACTAGCCATTATTTAATCTCCTTGGATTTTATTACACAGGTGCATTTTTATGCACAATGTTTATTGCAAAAAAAACAAATGAACATTCAGTGTCAATAAAAGACAATTGTAGCACACACAGATAAAATACTATTTCCTGTGTAAATTTAAGAGGGAACTCACCTATGTAATTACAGTACACACTGAATATGGGGCATTAATCATTAATGAAGGGACTCAGGGGCCGTTTTTGATGACCTGACGTAAAATAAGGAACTGTTGTGTTATTCAGCTGTTATTCAATTCTGTTAACATTAAATGAACAAAACACGGTACACATAAAACTTGCTACCAGGGCATTTTCCTTAAGATAGCCTGTAACTCTGAAATGTACATGTTTCTTTTTAAGGTAAACTCTGAGCTGGTAAAAAAAAAAGTTTTTCTATGATGAGTAATTTACTGAAAAAAGTATTGTGTTATTTAAAAAATCCACAAATGTTTTATTGTGGCTACCATTTCAAAATTATAATTTATCTGAACCAGTAACAGATTTTTACAAGAAGAGCAGCAAAATAGGAGAACAATCGGAGATGACCTGCAGAACGCAGGACAGCTGAGACACATACTTACAGACAATACTGTTTATCATACTGCCACCTCCCATAAATCTCAGCTGTACATACTTTAGAACAGCATCCCTGATTGTCCACATGCTTTTCCCTTGTCCCTCATAACAATTTTTGATGCAACTCACTGACAGTAACAACAATGACAAATAGACTTTTCAGCAAATGTACAAAAATGCTAACTTGCTTGTCTTTGGGTCAAGCACGTATGTCTTCTTTGTAATTCTAGTTGTTGTCTGCAGTCAGATTCATATATTCTTAAGTAAATACCGTACATATTTGTATAGTTGTGGTGAAAGCGGTCGATTGGTAGTTGAAACTAAGTGTTATTTCTCTGTGTGCTAATAATAGACTCACAGAAATGTTTAGGGAACCATAGGTTTTAGCACGCTTTTTTTGTTGTTACAAATCTATGGGCAGTATAGCAGTAAAAAAACAAAACAAACCTATCCCGCACTAATAAACTGCTCCTATATGAAAGAAAAAATAATTTCAATGGTGGGAGTGCCCTTCAAGGCAGCTCCCCAGCATACCTAGCAAGCTCTTCCATTCCAAACCAGGTGTTCCTGAAAAGCAGACCTTTATGAAGAACAGACCAGAAAATAGCCAACCAAAAAAGCCAAACACAACCAAGAAAACGACGAAAGACCAGAAAATAGGGTGAAGGCAAAAAGATGTCTAATTGCAGACACACACAATCACACACTCTTCTTCTACTTTCACGCACACACACACTTCGCTTTCATGCATACACTCACTCACTCACTCGCACTTACCTATTACTGCAGTTAGGTGCTGTCCCTTAGAAATCCAAGAATGGCAAATCCATACCCCATACAACTCTCTCAGAGCTATGACACACACACATTGCTTCTTCGGCGTGAAATAACACAGCGGCGGGAACACAGGCAAAAAAAACAAACCGCTAATGGTGCTTTAGCGCATGCGCATACTAACATTTGTACTGGGTACAGGAAAAAAAGCATTTACGCGCATGCATATAGCACATGCATATACTAAACTTGCAGGAAAGGTCGTGGGCCGCATAGAAGAGCTCTAAGGGCCGCATGCAGCCCACGGTTTGCACACTTCTGCTCTAGCATCTGCTTGCACCTTGATCTGTTTAAAACTTTCATTTAGTGGCTGCAGCTAGGAACTGTAATTTTGATCTGTGACACTCCTCCCAGTCTAATGTCATTAGTTCATTCAATCTAATAGAGAAAATTTGTGAAGGCCAACCAACTCAGATTCTTAATGTTGAATTAACTTCTGCTCCAGCTTTCTCCATTTCCACTTTACTGAAAAAAAATTCTAAGCTTGCTTCCCCCCTTTCCTGTAGCAGGTCTTGTCCAGATACGGATTTGCTGTGTCCAGGGCTGTTTGTGAGCTCCTGAGCCCCCCCCCCACTTAACTAGGGTTAAAATATTCCTGGCGCCATAAAGTCTGCTCTTCAAATTTTCCCTTGCAACTAGCCAGCCTTTTAGTTTTAGCACTCAAATCTGTTTCTTTGAGCTCAGTACTTTTTCAGAACTCGTTGTAAGCACTAAATAAGCTACAAATTACTAAAGCACTCAACTTTCATCACTTGTCTAGAGGAAAACAGTTTTTAGTACTTAATAAATAAGCACCTATCCAGGCATGTCTAAAGGTCAGCTCCCAGTGTTTTCTTCTGTCTACCTGATGAATCTGGGTATCTTGGGACAATGCAGCAATTGCCTTATGTGCAGAGACAACCCTCTCCTCCAACCACCCAACACTATGACCTGCGAGAGATGCACTTATATAGCCAAACTGGAAGCAAAGCTCTCTTCACCGAAGACTGGACTAGACAGTCAAGAGGAGAAGGTAAACACTTGCACCGCACCACACTCATCACATAGTCCCTCAAAACCTACACCACCAAAACACACACGCAGAAGCACAAAACACGCACCTACATTCATGGAGGCTCTCAGTAAAAATCTGCCCAAACAACCGAGACCTCCAAAGCAGAAATGCAAGCAACCTCCACCCCCCAACACAACCCAAATGACACATAGCCCACATACTCAGTGTGCCACTCAACTACAGCCCATAGGGCATAACGTACCAAACACTCTAGTCATAGGTGACTCTATAGTCAGGCACACTGATGTTCCACTCACCAGGCTAAACAAGGAGAAAGTTACTGTCAGCTGCCTGTCGCGTGCCGGGATCCGCCACATAACGCACACACTCAAGTCACTCCACAACAAGTACAAATATGACACTGTTATTGTCCATGTTGGTGTGAATGACCTGAGATGTACCTCCCTGGACTACATGAAAAGAGACATGGAGGAGCTCTCCAATCTTGTAGCCCAGGCAGGTATGACCCTAGCCCTGAGTAGCATCCTGCCATCACCCAGAATGATACCACAGTACAAGGACAGAATGATTGACTTGGCTGAGCTTCTGGTGTCACTCTAAAGGAATCCAGTATCTGCCTGCCTGGGATGACATGATCGACAGACCACACTGCTTTGCTAGAGATGGCCTGCACCTTTCGCCCTTGGGATTCCAGATACTGGCAAAGGCTCTTGCCACTCCTATAGTGCCTTTTTTAGGCAAGGTTCAAATGACAAATTCACCACCGTAACAGGTACAAGCAAGCAAAATCTGAGAGTAATGCTACTCAATGCTAGAAGTCTAAACCTCAAAATGCACTCACTTGAGGTACTCCTTAAAATGGAAAACATCGACACCTGTGCAGCGACAGAGACCTGATTCAAAGCTCCAGAGAGCACCCCTGTATTACCAGGTTATAATTCATACCACACCTTTCGGCCACCAAACCTGGACCGAAACACTAAAGGTGGAGGTGTGTCCATATTCATTAAGGATATCCACACCTCCAAGCTAGTTGCTCAGCATAATGTATCCAAGATTATCCAATATCAACTAACTCTGGGCAAAACTGCAATCCAGATTGTAGCTTACTACAGACCCCCCCACCATGCCCCAGGATTCCACTCCTCTTTTTTTGATACACTGGAAAATATTAAGGTACAACTGAATGCCCTAATAATGCGTGTTTTCAACTACCCCACCATTAACTTGGAAAACTACTCATGTACCAACTCTTTTGCTCAACATTTTCTGGAAATCATCAATTCCAACGCCTTGGATAAACTTATCCACACCCCCACCAGGGGCAGCAATATCCTAGATCTGGTCATCACCAACATGGGCAAACGGTGTTCCACACCAGACGTCAGCTCCTCGTTGGTCAGATCCGACCACAAGCTAATCACCCTAGACATCCACAACCCGCTCCCACCTTCCATTAGAAAACAACTGTAAAAAATTTCTCCAAAGCCAACTTCACTCTTCTTAAGACAGAAGTGGCAAACTTCACGACACCCATGCAGATGGACAATAGAGGTACAACTGCTGAATCCTACACAAATTGCACTTTATAAGTACTTACATGAGTGCATGGATCGTGCTATCCCTAACAGAACCAAGATGTTATCCTCCAAAAAAAGAAGCCAATCTGGTGGTCTTCTGCCATAAACAAACTCTACAACAAAAGAAAGAAACTGTTGCAAAAAAGAGTAGAATCCCACGATTGGAGGAACTCCCTGGTCAACCTCAGTAAGAAGCTGAGATCTCTCATAAAATCCTCCAAAGCTAGTTATGAAAATAAAATTGCCACTGATTCTAAAGAAACCACAAAGCATTCTATAGCTATGTCAAGAATCTCAATGGCAACACAAAGATCTGCTCTGAGTTACAGCACAATTACACTAAATATACAGAACCAACTGATATTGCCAACATCTTGGCAGATAGGTTCAGTGCTAACTTTACCCCCTCTCACCCCCTAAAGGGCCCATCTTTATACCGGAAGAATGCAAAGTTCCTGCAATCATAGCTGCACAGGTAAAAACGTCACTCTCCAAAGCCAAGAACACAGCATCCATGGGACCTGACAACATCCCAGGCTGCCTTCTACATGAACTACAGAATGAACTGGCACCCCACCTAAGTACCATGTTCAATCATAGCCTCACCTCAGGCTTTGTGTCCATTGAATGGCACATCACGATGGTTATCCCACTCCACAAAGGGGGGAGCCACAATAGACCCTGGGAACTACCGCCCCATTAGCCTGATGAGCCTTGTCTGCAAGGCCATGGAACGTATCATCATGGAACTCATAAACAAAGACAATGGAGATCTCCAAACTCTGGACCCCACACAGTTCGGGTTTGTAAAAGGCAGATCATGTTTCCTAAACCTGATAGACTTCTTTGAAGCAGTCACCAAAGCCATAAATGAGGGTAAGGTGGTTCACACAGCCTATCTAGTTCTCGCCAAGGCATTCAACACCATCCCCCACTCTGGAATTATAGATAAACTCACAAAACTAAGTATAAATCCCTATGTCACAAGATGGGGTGCCAACTGACCTACTGGCAGAACCCACACTGTGAAAGTAGCAGACTCCAAATCAGACTTCAGACCAGTGACAAGTGGAACACCACAGAGTTCAGTCCTGGGTCCTCTCCTGTTTGGTATCTACTTCTCTGAAGTACAGGCTAACACAGAAGGTCTTTGGCTAACTAAATTCTCAGATGACTGCAAACTAGGAGCCATAATCGAAACTCCTAATGATGTGGACATCCTACAAAAGGGCCTCACTGAGACAGATGCCTGGTGTCAAAGCCATGGTCTCAAGCTCAATGCCAAAAAGTGCATTGTCATCCCCTTTGGTAAAAACTCTGTACCCATGAACTATCACATAGGTGGTAGTCTACTTAACACCAAAAGTGTGATAAGAGACCTTGGGACACAGGTGGACAATAGTCTCTCCTTTGATAATCACATTGCCACAGTGGTTTGGAAATCCTTCTACATGGCACACCTCATCACAAAAGGTTTCTCATCCAGAAAAAAAGAGGTCATTGTTTCCCTCTACTCATCACTAAATAGACCCATTATAAAGTACAACACCCCTTTTGGTATGTACCTCACAAGACATCTACAACAACTGGAAAGGCTGCAAAAATACCTCGCAAAGAGGATTACTGGCCTTAAACACATGCCTTACGCAGACTGACTCAAAAAAACTCCGGCTTTACTCCGTCACATATCACCTACTCAGAGGTGATCTCTGCCTAACATACAAAGCTATGTCAAACCCAGAGCTGCTGGACATGCTCCACTTAAAGAAATCCCAATCCCTCTGGGTTGCACGCTCTAGGGACCTAAACCTTGTCACCACAAACATGCTGGAGGGATAGATTCCTGTCCCAGAGACTTCCCATACTTTGGAACAGACTACCTATCTATGTCAAACAGAGCTTCTCATTAGTACTCTTCAAGAAAAATCTTGATGATTGGATGGGTAATAGGAAATTCACCCCAGGGATCACTTCTGTGGTTCTGCTTGACAGGGGCACAGAAAAATAATTTTCTTGGGTGGCAAACGCCAGGGCACCTTTTTGGCTAGGCTTGTATAGACCCTAGGGCCAATAGCCTAGAACCTACCTATGAACCACACCCTCTGCTATTTAAATATACCAATGACGAGATTGCATTACAGCAAGGTAAAGGGTAAAGTTCCCGTTCCGCGGTGAATGGAGATCTCCATTTAGAACGTTTGAAGTTTTAAAACTTCAATTATATGGTCTTGGTCATATGAAATTCAAAGTTTTAAAACTTCAATCATCTGAACACAACCTATATATAAATATATATATATATATATATATATATATATATATATATATATATATATATATATATATGGGTCTATGTTTCTAGATCAAAATTACACTATCTCAAGCTAGCAACATTGAGACCCATTAAAGCGAAGTGCACTAGATCGAAAGTGCACTTTCACAAAAGCTGGTTCTCCTAACTGGCAAAAAAAAAAAAAATTGCTCCCCCCACACCCCCTACTTAAATATACTAACTCCAAGATCGCACTACAGTGGGGAAAAGGATATATTTCCTTATCACCACTGTAATGCGCTTCAGAGAACTAGCTTTTGCGAAAGTGCACTCTCGATTTAGGGCACTTTCGCAAAAATGGGTTTGATCTTTTGGTTGTCAAAAAAGTGAATTTTCGACTATCAGAAGTAGACCCATATATATATATATATATATATATATATATATATGTTTAATTTTATATTTTAGTATTTATATGCAGTTTAGGTTAGATTTTTGCTGTTTACTTTTACTTTCATTTCAACTCCTTGACTTATTTTTGGTACCTGTGGATTAATTTAATGTCAAGTTGATGCAATCATATTATGTGTCTGATCAATAGTATGAAGTATTACATTGGTGTATGCAAGCATACTGAGATCTGGGGAAGCCCTTCACTTTATTAACATAAATGGGCAAAAATATTTTAAAATAATAATTTTCTGCTGAGCACAAGTTGATACTCATGAGTTTATTTAGTAAAACTATTTATATGTATTACATAGATATTCTCCATTTTTTCTTTCTTTTTTACATAGATATATGTGTGTATGTATGCATGTATATTTATGTGTGTTTGTGTGTGTGTATACACATATGCACACATATACATGCATACATATATGTGTATATATATATATATATATATATAGATAGATAGGTATGTGTGTAAATATCTATATAGTTTTTCTTTTTTTTTTTTGTTTTGACATAACTCTGTCCTTATGTGTGGCCCACCTCTGACCCTTGCCCTTTCCCTTCCCATATATTTTCTGAGCCTGGGAATTTTCAAACACTTGTTTTTTTTTCTGTTTAGATTGCCTTTCTACTGGCCCTGGGAGCATTTTGCTCTCTTGGTTCTTTCTCAAACACATCCAAGATTCACACACAATTGCTACATCCTAACCAAATATCTCCCCTTAGCAGCATACTTCTTTTTTGAGTTCTGTTTACCACAACTCTCCCATTGCAGCATTTCACATACAGTTTAGTCTCATTGTCACATGATTTATTAAATATTATAGTCATGTAACAAAAATGCAGGATTAAATGCTTACATTATTATTAGACATTATACCTAGCACACTGATCAACAGCCAGATACATAGTGACTTTGTGCTTAATTAATTAGGGGTAAACGGTACCAATCATAATAAAGATGCAGACTATGTACTGCATGTACCCCTTTTATAATCACCGCCATTGAGTTCATAATCACTATCATTGAATGTGTTCTGTTTAAGTGCTCTTGGATTAAAGACTTCATTGTAATTTATATGTTTTTTTATATGGAAAATAGAAATGTTATGTGTTATTTGTTATTGCTATGTATAACTTAGATGTGATAAAGCTCTGGCAAAGGCAAAAGTGCTCATCTCTTCTTTTAACTTAAACTGTGGTTTAAACAACCAATTCCAGCTTGAATCCTGTTTTCTTATCTTTATTTCTTTTATTTCTTTTATTTTACATTTGTCTACCTTGAATGTCTGACTGGGCCAAAAGCCCATTTTTAGTGGAAGCCTGGGGAGAAAGGCTCCATTATACTAAAACAGTTTACAGTGAAAATTCTTAACTAGCATGATGGAATATATACTGTACAATGTTTCAATTAGAAAGGTTAACAACAGAGCAAAACAGAAATACATGGGAAAAAAAGACAGTATAACCCGTCTATAGGAACGGAGAGGAAGAAATATAAAAAAATACTATTTAATATGCAACAACATATATATAACAATATACTATAAACAAAGAGAAAAGCACAATATTAATACCATGGCAGACAATAGTAACAATTCTAAGAGACTAATTACATCATCGGCTAGTTTGGTAGCATTTCAGGATTGTGTAAAGGAATACTGTTGGATATTTGGTGAAGGAAGTAAAAGAATTAGCGTGAAGACAAAGACAGAAGAGTGCAGGTTTGGCACGGTAAGGTTTAGTATGCTAAAGGAAAGCAATGAGAACTAAAAATGACATTTGGAACTAGTTAAGCAAAAGTAGTGAAGGGTCATCCTGGAGTATTGCAGGAGGATAGCCAGTTGTTGGAAAGGTGGAACCTGAAAAGGGTTTTGAATCTGGAGCTGTTGGAGGTGGTTCGTATGTGCTCAGGCATTGAATTTTTTGGATATCTGATTGGAGAAGAGAGAATCCCCAAAGCTATTATTGGACTTAGTGACTTTTAATAGTAATTTATCAGAGGATCTCAGAGTTCTGGAGTTAGTGTATGGTTGAATTAAGTTTTTGAGTGCAGGGCAGTTGTTTATTTATTTTATTTATTTATTTATATTTGTTTACTGGGAAATTCAGACTGGACGTGGGTCCTTTTTCAGTAGATGCCCGGGGAGAAAAACACCACATCATGTACATGATAAATAGAGATACAAAGTTGCAGCAATAGTAAAGAACATTACAGGTCATTGGCTTTACTACAATAACAAGATATTGATTATCAACAGTATATATTTTAAATGTTACAAGGTAAGATAGTTGGGCTTATAAACAATGGAGTGAGCAGTAGTTAGTTGGTTCAAGGATAGTAGTTGGCTAATTCTATCCATTTTAGTTTGCATACGGCAGAACAGTGGTGTGATATATGAGGATGGTTTATAGCAAATCTAGCTATTGTATTGTAGCAGGTCTCTAATTTTTTTCTGTCAGTTTTTCTGAGATTTATAAAAATGGGGGAGGCATATAGGAAGGTGGAGAGGAAATGTCAACTGGATATGGAGTGTCAGGTGGAGTGTGTAAGGTATGGTTTGGATCTATAGAGTGTGCCAAGCTTTATTTGGACCTTTTTGATGATAGTGCTAAGTGTATGTCAAATTTAAGACAGTTATCAATTGTAACACCCAAGAGTTTGGTGTGTTCAACAGGTTCAAATTTGGTTTTGTTGGCTGAGTGGATGGTAAAAGGGGGAAGGTGGCTACGTGATTTGGTATTACAGAAAATCATTAGTTTCGTTTTGTTTGTACTGAGTATGAGTTGGTATTCTGAGAGAGAGTATTCTATGTCTTTGTGGGATTTTTGGGTTCTTTCTTGAAGATCTAGAGGGATGCAGCTGAGCAAATGAGGGTAAAGTCGTCGGTGTATTGTACAATGGTGGCAGAGCAAAGTTTATTGGTGAAGATGGTGAAAAGCAGTGGACCAAGTACTGACCCTTGTGGCACACTGACTGAGATGGGTAGTACGGTAAAGAGTTCATTGTGCCACTTGACTGTTTGTTGGCAGCCCAGTAAATAACCATGAGACCATGATAGAGCTGGTTGGGAGAGTTTTAAGGAGGCTAGTTCCTTGAGTTTTGGTGTGCTGCCATGTCAAAGGCCTTAGACATGTCAAGGCAAATGGGAGATATGAGTTGGCTATTGTTTCTGAGCTCATTGATAGTATCGGAGAAACTTATTAAAGCATTTGTAGCACTGTGGGTCTAAAACCATGTTGAGAGTTAGACAGCAGGTTATTATTCACTAGTCAAGGAGTTGTGCATGTTTGCATGCCTTTGTGCAGAGTTATGATATGAGAATTTTTCTAGATCTTGGGGGTGTATTGTTCAAAGATAGAATGGCTAATTAAGAGAGAGGTGAGATAAGAGTTGGTATCTGCTGCTAGTCTGAGGAATTCATTAGGCAGTAGGTCAGCAATGAGGGGTGTAGCCTTTAATTTGAGGATATTTTTTAATTGTACTGGTTTATATCGGAGAAATGGAAAAAGAATTTGGGTTGGGCACTGATCCTGATAGCATTATTAGTGTAGTATGGCTGTCATTGTTTACAGGGAATAGTACTGAGTTGATGAAGTTTTGGTTAAATTGTGAAGCTATGCTATCTGTGGAATTCTTTAATAAGAACACAAAATGATTTCTGACATAGATCTTAAATAATACATTGAGACAATGGTATATTTTACTAATCTGTATGCTGTTATCAAGAGTAATTGTTCCTATACAACTAGTTTTCCCTTTTGTTACACACACACACACACACACACACACACACACACACATATATATATATATATATATATATATATATATATATATATGGGTCTACTACTAATGACCGAAACGACGATTCCCCGACAGAAAACTCACCGACGCCAGATGACCGACAGGTAAGTGTACCGACAGGGTGATTTGCCGACAGCGGAAAGACCGACAAGGGAATGTGTGATCGCGACGCGGTAAGTGTGCGATAGTGATGGAGTTAGGAGCGGTCAGGTAAGTGCTCGAGATTGTGGGATGTCGGGTTAGGCTGTGGGAAAGGTGAGTGTGTGTTCGTGTCAGAGGTATGGTTCGGGTAAGGTAAGTGTGTGCTAGTGAGGGACTGTAGTTTAGGGACGGGTTAAGTGAGTTAGGGTTAGGGTGCAGGTAGGTGATGTGTGCGTTAGTGTCGGAGCTTGGGCTAGGGGTGGGTTAAGTGAGTTAGGGTTAGGGTGCAGGTAGGTGATGTGTGCATTAGTGTCAGAGCTTGGGCTAGGGGTGGGTTAAGTGAGTTAGGGTTAGGGTGCAGGTAGGTGAAGTGTGCGATAGTGTCGGACCTTAGGGTTAGGGTTTGGGTCAGGGCTAGTGTGTATGCTATGTAGTGTCGCGTGTTGTTTACGTTCCGTGTGTCGGTGTAATGGTGTTCGGTGTTTTGCGTTGTCGGGTTTGTGTCGGGTTTGTGTGTTGTCGGTTATTTGGCGTCGTGAGTTTTGTATCGGGGAATCGTCGTGTCGGTGTTTAGTAGTAGACCCATATATATATATATATATATATATATATATATATATATATATATATATATAAAACTTACTTTGGCTTGATACTGGATCAAATGTTCATATATACAAGATGTTAAGATTTGCTGTAATATGCCATACAAAACAACCCAGTACTGCCAATGGCATTTTACACCACAACTCACAGTCTAAATGCAGTGTCTCACTGTCTAACACTTTACCAAGATATACTTCACAGCAATTCATATTATAAAAATGCAAAAAGTTCCTGGGAGAAAGAGCTATGGAACTATGTAATAAATGCTCACTTATATATATAGATATAACAATGTCAAGTTGCATTATACTTGGTTTCTGTTACAGGTGGGCATATGAATTCTCTTCAGGGTAAGAGTATATTACATATCCAGAATATATTTGTGATGAGGTGGCAGTATATTAAAAGTGAAATATTTATCCTGAATATTCAACCTGTATTTCACTGGAAAGAAGACATACCCAAAACTCACTCTACTGACCATGGTAGTATGGCTGAGCCAAGTTCAGCAGTGAATTGTACTTATGTCTTTTAGGACAGAGTGGGAGTCATATTCACATGTTGTACTTAAGTCAAGTATAGCTTATTGATGGTTTCACTAACAACTGTCATAGGGAATTGTAATATAGACATTTATACCTAGATATTGAATGAAGGATTTTGTAGGTATTTTACAGTGACACTATGGCATGTTGCATTAGACTTTGTTTCCATTTGGTGAGGGTATATGACTTTTATACATTGTGAGGATGCAGGAGCAACTTGCTCTGAATGTATCAGTGTTGAATTGGTATTTCCTTAGAAGTAAAACTCAGCCATATGTTTTTCTGTAATGGGATGAAAAGATGCAATCACCAAAACTCATATCAGTGATGGTGTGACTAGGTAACATTATCAGTGGGCTGCATTTAATTTCATAAGGATGGAACGATAGGCTTACATACATTCTAAATTAAATGTTTTACTAAAATCTGTTAAAGAAAAACTGGCACATGGTCTTTTTGTTTCAATGTCAAATGCAAAGTTTTTCAGGCAATTTGCAGTGCCAGCCTGGCATATTACATTGTACATGATTTCCACTAAGGAAGCTGTGTGACTTCTCTTCCAGATCAGGAATACATTACACTACATCTCAAGAATATATATTTGTGACACACATTACATGAAACTAAACGTAGTGTATATGCCTTCATACTTTATAGCTGCATGTCATGACATATTTGCCTGACAAATTAGTTAGGCAGTTTCAGTCTTAGGCATATGCTCCTATATTAGTAGATACCACCAATAACCTACATAACCATAAGGCTGCACTGTTTTTCCCATTTTGTGCACATTAAACAGATTCATGTGACATTTGTGTTGCTGACAATCTCGGTAAAGATCAGGATCACATTGCAAGTGTGTTCTTATGACAGTAGAACTAAAAATAATAATTTTTCAGACAAATGTTGTTTCTGTTATTTTAAATGTTACAGCAAATCACACACACCCTGGAACTGAGACAGCAGTCTATTGCAGGGTGTAAGAGATGCAACCAAAAGGGGCTGCTTCCTTGCTTGTGAAAATGTGATTCAGAAACATGTAAGCCACAAATAGGAAAGACCTCATTATAGGCTAATTTGAATGTCCCTGAATTGCTAGCCATTACCACTAGTGCAAACCAACACTTTACTGTAGTAAGCACCTCTGGCAGCCCATGCATCACATTGGCACAGGAACCCCTATTAACTCTCCCTCACACAGACATAAACACACATACACACACACACACACACACACACACACACACACACACACGCGCGCGCGCACGCACACACACACACACACACACACACACACACACACACACACACACACACACACACACACACCTCCTACCTGTCACTGAGTTGAAAGAAGATTCCTGATACATCTTCCTATTTTTTGCCTGCATTTGTAAATCTTACCATCAGGCAATAATGCCAAACATTAGAGGTTTTTTTTTCTTTTTATTGTTTAGAAAGTGCATTGTGATGCTAGACCTGTTACTCTATTAACTTTTACAGAGAGGTAAAGTAATAATTTTAAAACTTCTCGCTGGTGCCATCTAGTGCTGCTTCCAGTTTTGTCTGTGACCCTTAGCACAACTGTACACAGGCATGGCATCCCCCTGACGTGGGCACTTCCCCATCCCCCTCAACTGTTACTGATTTTATTGAATGCTCCTGATTTTGCCTGTTATATGTGCCTTGTTCCTCACTGATCATTGCAGTCAGTCAATAATGCCAGACATTAGAGTTTCATATGAAAGCTCAAAGATTCCAGGACTTTCTCAACATGAACACCCTGAATGAGTTAGTCCATACACCCACAAGGAGTGCAAACATCCCTGACCTGGTCCTCACAAACATAGTTGGATTTTGCACCCCTTGACTGTAATGTTCTAAAAAGCAGGCCAAAAAGCTGTTTACTTTGAAATAAAAATAAAGTGTGGGACACCACCTAAGCCTGGAACCTTTAGGAATTATTCCAAGACAGACCTCCTTCTTATAAGTGACCTCCTGGTAAAGTTTCAAGCCCTCCCCAAACCTAGGGAACATTGCTGCCTATGCAGAGTCATTCACAAAGTCCTTGAACAACCATGCATACAGCTGCATAGAGGCAGTGGTACCCACCTGAAATAAGCACAGGACAAGCTGAAAAAAAAAAAAACACACTGGTGGAATCCCAACATAAACGCATAAGTTATATTATAAAAGGAAGAAAGTCATGTCCAAAAATAGGAAGTGCAATGCCTAGCAAGACAAGAACTCCCTCATCAAACTTAATAAACAACTCAGGGCACAAATTTAATTTACCAAAGAAATTTTGAGGTAAAAGTAGCCTCACATGCTAAGGACAATTATAAGGCATTCTTCAGATACGTCCACAACCTCAAAGGTAATACACAACAATGTGACAAACTAATTGTAAACAGACCCACCAATACTGAGCTGGAGGAAATAACTAATCATCTAACTGATAAGTTCAGCTCCGATTTTACCCTGCTTTTACCACCAGACACCCCTCAAGAAATATCACCCAAGTACAACTCCCAAATTATCACTAGGGACCAGGTTCTAAAAGTTCTAGCCAAGGCCAAAAATACTGAAGCCATCTTGATAATATTCCAAATTGCCTCCTAGTGACCTATTGGACCAACTAGAATCATAATTCAACAACAGCCTTCAAACAGGTTTCATGCTAAATGAATGGAAGACTGCAACTGTTATTCCTGTGCACAAGGTTGGGCCATCCATGGACCTAGGAACTTATAGACCCATAAGCATAACTAATATCATATATAAAGCCATGGAAAGAATAATCATGGATATGATAAATGACAACATAGGTAACCTTCAGACATTAGATACAATTCAGTCTGGATTCATTAAAGGTAAGTCATGCCTACACAGTCTTATGGACTTCTTCAAGAAAGTCACCAAAACAATGGATGAGGTCAAAATGGTGCATTTTATACCTGGACCTGGCCAAGGCATTTGACACAATACCCCACTTAAGCATTGTAGATAAGCTCATGATATTAGGTATAAATCCCTAAGTCATCCACTCAGTAGCTAGAAGGCTTGCAAGTAGGACCCAAAAAGTCAGGCTAGGGGAGTCTAGCTCCACTGAACTGTAGGTCATTAGTGGGGTCTCTCAGGGCTCAGTGCGGGAGCCACTCCTCTTTGGCATTCATTTATCTAAAGACACGGCTAACATCAAAGGTCTCTCTGTCTGACTTAGTTTGTAGATGGTTGTAAACCAAGTGCAGAGATAAATTCCCTCAAAGACACAAATACCATCCAAGAAGGCTACCCCTGCAAATTAATACATTAATAATACACCCCTAAGGGAAGATCCAGTGATCAGAGATTTGGGAACACATGTAGACAGTGACTTGGCCTTTGACAACCATATGCTTAGTGTAGTAAGGAATCATTCAGTATTGAACAACGTATAAATGAAGGCATGACATTAAGGTCCAAAAATGTTATTGTTCAGCTGTACTCAGCCTGCATTAGACCAAGCACAGAGTACAATGACCTCTTGAGTATTTACCTGATCAGGCATATACAACAACTGGAGCAACCACAGAGATTCCTCACGAAAAAATATGTGGTGTAATCAACATGTCCTATGTGGACCACAGCAAAATCGTATTCTTATACACTGTCTTCTACAGCCTGCTATGAGATGATTTGTGCCTGGCCTACAAAGCATATTCTGGTCCAATTGTAATGGGCTTGTTGTACATTCACAATGTATACACCATTAAAAACATGTGCTCTAGAAACTTCAACATCAACATCGCCTGCAACATAAATAAGGCATGTTGGAAAGGCAGATATGTATCTTGGAGACTACCCTTTCAAATGAAATCTAGATCAATAAGTGGGAAATCATAACTTTACCATTGGTCTGACCCCTATGTCCCTATTAGAAAGTGGGAGCTTTTGAATGCTTGTCTACCAACTCCCAAGTTGTATACACCCTGCACAAAACCTATGGGATCCAAATCAGTCCATTACATTTGAGTAGCATGGCTACGCTTAAAAAGGTGCTTTTGAATTTTTAGACAAGTAATCACTATGATCCAATAACCTTATTATCCTGTGGTAAAATATGTTAAGACTATCACTGGTGTCTAGCAATAGCACACAGGACAACAACTCATCTAAGGAGCTGTCTTAGGTGTTGAGGGCACAAGGTTGGAGGCTTTTTTTCTGTTCCTACTTTGGCCACTTTTACATCCTTGGTGTTTAGTGTCCTCAGTGCCAAACACTACCTTATGATACTGCAAAAAATGTTGTTGTATTAACTTTTTAGGTATCCCTGGTATCTAGTGCCCCCACAAACCATATATGTTTTGTGCTGAAAAAAGTGTAATTCTGTTAACTTCTAGGTATTTCTAGTGTGTAGTGTTCCCCCCACTCACATGTTTCATGCTGCAAGTGTTGCTTTATCACCTTTTAAGTATCCATGATGTTTAGTGCCCCCCCAATATTGCCAGAGTTGCTCATTAGTCTAGGGGACTTTAGCGGTATGACCTCCCCCCCACACACTCTAATACATTCATGTATGTGCACACACAGCCCCCCCATTCAATCACACTCACAGACACACACACATGCACACACACACACACACACACACACACACACACACACACACACACACACACACACACACACACACCACCCCACCACTACATATCTGCTAAACCCCCCAGCCCTTACCTCTAATGTGATATCATTTATTGAAAGCAATAGGTGAATGTGAACTTCTGGCTGTATTCATTAACATAACAGACAGCAATTCTCTGAACTCTCATGGCATTTTGACAGCATTTTTCCTAGGATACTAACTGAAATGCTGCCATTAATCAAACTTTTATTAAGTTAAGACTCATATGATACAATACATCAATTGCACCCTAGGACAAACTTAACATAATGTAAGGAAAATATGATTTAGAGACAGGTATGACTGCAATGAGTTACGCCTCATTATTAGCTTATTACCATTTACCTGAAGTGAACATTGTCTTACCTGACCACAGTAGTATCCTTCTTAGTGGCCCATGTACAGAATTAGCAAAGACACCTCCCCCCACTGAAACATACTCATTCAGACACCCACGCACACACACACACACACACACACACACACACACACACACACACACACACACACACACACACTCATAGAATCTCATTCATGCCCCCTGCAGACATGCACACACATCTACACACAGGCACACATTAGCACACATCCTAGTCCCACAGCTTTGCTGAACTTAATTGCATTGCAAATACTCCAACAGTACCAAAAGTGTAACTGCCTTGTCTTTACAGCACTCACTTTTCCTCCTTCAGTAAAATTTTACTTGGCCAAAAAACTCGGAAGGTGACATTTCCGTTGGAGAGCACATGGCTAATTAGCCTTAGCCACCATCCTCAGACTGCCTCATTAGTATGCAGCTTCACCCACAAGACCACTGTCTGCACTGAGGCTCCTGTGAGGGTTAAACTACAGAGGCAGAGCAGGTTTTGAATCAGAAGGACTTGGAGCAATGTGATTTTTTATTATACATTTTCCCTAAAAGATTATACACTATGCAAAACAAAATGAAAGCGGAATTATCAAGTGGTCAGGTCCTGAAAATGTCCCACTATCTTGACACAAAAGAGAGAGATATTGTCATTTGAAGTTCAGGTGGAATTCAGGTCAAAATGGTCTTTGTAAATTATGCAACTTTTATAAAATAGTTGGCTGAAAGGAAATATGTAACTTGTCAGTTTTCTTCAGAGTAAAATAAAGAAACACTATCAAGCAATAAATATGTAACATTGACATGACTGTAGACCTAAAAGGAGTATGCACTTCTATATAAAAGTCATCTTTTCATTGTCTGTATATGTTGTGGCATAAAATGACATTTGAAAATTATTTTTTTTCATAAAAATTCAAGCTGTAGCTGCTCCTTTATCTTTGAGAGTAGGAGTCCAATCCAGTGAAATATTATATTATGCCAGTGACATTCCTAGAATTGAATGAATAAGTGTGGAACCATTTTGGAGGTAGAGGCTTTCAAAATTCAAAGAGCAAAATTAGAGAAAAGTGTTAATTTTTTGGACAGGCTAGCTGAAAATGCTCAGTAGTTAAGGGGTTATTTACTGTATATTTATGGAATTGTTCACTCCCACTCAGTGTAGTAGATAGAACATTTAAATCAAGCTATATAAATAGCAATGTATAGATCTACAAGTAACTGTTGATGTGACACCCTAACTCCATGTGCAAAAAAGGGTTGTGTTGTTAGTGGGTGGATGGGCAGACAGAGCTACAAGGTGTGCTTTTTTTTTTTTTTTTTTTGCTAGGGGGGAGGGGGTGCTTGGTGCTAGCTATTTTCTTCCCTTAAAGCTTTTTTTGAATGTGGCATAGCTATTAGTATTGTTAACTCACAGTGCTTGGTTCTCCAGTTTGGTTCACAACTGGGAAGCCTTCTGTGGAGAACTTGCAAATCCTTTATATGCATGAGCATTTGTCCAGTGCTTCAGTTTCTTTGTACATCCCAAAGACATGCTACAGGTGAATTGATCCTTTTCCTAGCTGTCTATAATTGTGCACGTCTCTGTGAGTAGTGATGTGTGTATGTTTGCCTGTGCTTGTCTATGAACATCCTATGATGAAATTAGCAATTATGTAACTCCTACCATTTATAACAAAAATCAAGGTCCACAGCTGATGCTTAACTATTATCAAGCAATAAAAAATAAAGAAAATGACAAAAAATGGCACTAATCATGCTAACAGGCATTTGCCTCCCATATCTTTGGCATTCTGATATTTGTAGAAATATCCATCATCTTGGGCATAACTGTCTACTCTAATTCAAGCACCCTCTCCATGATGGCACTTATAGCAGGTGCTATTAGGATTACCCAAACCCAAATTCTGCAAGACAGACACTTAATCCTTGACCAGAGCCCCAAGCTATTCTGCTGTAGAGCAAGTAATAATTCCATGGCAACAACACGCAGGCTTAGGACTCCTGACATCCAGCAATTATCAGAATATTGCTCTTTTGTCACTCATCTTGAGTATCTTTGGAAGATTAGTGTTGCCAATCTTTTGATGGGGTCACAGCACTGACATCAAGTGGAACAGTGATCATGACATTGTTTCTGTACCTGGATTTTCAATTGGGATTGTAATTATGGCATTTTTCCTGTATTTGCATTTTTTATTATCCAAAGCTTGCTTTGTTTCTGTAAACAAAGATGTGTACAAACAAGTTTGCATTCTATTTCTTTATTATTTTCTACAGCTGAGGTGCTTGGCAGACTGAAACCTCATAACGTGAATTTAGGTAGCAAAGTCTGTGACTGCCTGTGTGTGTGTGTGTCTATGTGTGTTCTTTTAATCAACCTCAGAAACCAGCATTTATTGTTCCCAACATGCCAGGACATGTCAGACAAAGTGGAAGCATGGACTCTGTGGTTTCAGTCTACTTCTGACAGTAGTCCTGATAGCTTACTGTATACATTTTATTGTGAATTTGGATATAGCCAGACTATCATCACAATATACAAAATTCCCTTATATATAGTGTACCGTGAACAATCAGGTCCATGGTCAGAAACAGATTGAAGCCATAGAGTCCATGTGCTACACAGCAATCACAACTGTTGTCCACTACTGTGTAGCTTTTAAGTATTACAATGTCCAAATACCACACAGAAGCCAATCTTTAATGTTGCCTGTTAATCCTTCCCTCCCCCTCTTCTGTAATCATACAGGCTCCTAATACACAGACTATCTTTATGAATGTTATACACAAAGGCCATGCATTCAGATGAAAGCATGCATCCCATTCTCACTTGGAAATGGGTGAAGAAAAGCAGTAGCTTCATTCATAACTTTGGTATGAAATTCCTGTACAATTATTTTGATTAGGGGTTTTGATATATGTGATACCCTGATAGAACTAAAACAATTTGTCAGAAAATTGAATTTTGCCTTAATATTTGAACAGCAATATAAGGGAGAAGAAGATAATTTTAGGTAAACGAGTGCTTACAACCCACCTCTACACCCTGCACTAGAGGTTTTCGAAGCAGTAGGTGCATCTGATATATATGCACTTAGCACTGATAAAAATATAACAAAAAATGTGGATATAAATCCAATTTAACTATTAAGGAGAAGAAAATCCTGGAAGAGTTAATGGTGGATAGGGAAGTTCATATTATGAGACCAGATAAAGGGGGAGGAATGGTCTTAGTTAACGCTATTGACTATTCAAGTAAAATTTTGGAAATGTTCAATGACACTATTGTATAAGCAAGATCTTTTACTTTGAGGTGCAGAAATCTTAGGGTTGATTTTATTAAATGGGAAGTTACAACAGATTTTATTTTGTATTTTCAATGAAAGCATTCAACAATTTTGGCTTTTAAAAAGGTATTCTCTGATTGACTGATTGATTTATTGATTGATTGGTTGATGAGTGGGTAAGTGGGCTGGTCCACAGATCATTTTCAAGCATGATCCATGCCTATTAGACATTCATAAGTTTCATCAAATAGTTGCAGTTCTAGTTATTTGTACAATTCAAAGAGTGTGAAAGATCATTTGTAGAACAACTGTGGTGTGACTTAAAGAAGATAAATACAAGTGACAGATTACAATAATACAGTATGTGTATGCTGTCTGTGGGTTCCATACACTAGATCGAATTTTCACTGATTCGAAATAGTGCATGGAGTGCTCACTGCAGCGAAAGTGCACTTAATCGAAAGTGCACTTACACAAAGTTCAGTACAACGAACGGGCGTTGTACTGAACTTCTGTGCAGCACTCACAGACCTTAGGGTTAGGGCACAAGTCATAGTAAGAGGATAGCCCATAGAGCTATCCCCTTACCATGACCCATGCCCTAACCCTAAGGTCCATGATGACTGCAGCGCAGTGAAGGACATAGCAATGTCCTCCACTATGGTGTGATAGTCACGAACCTTAGGGTTAGGGCATGGGTTAGGGTAAGGGGATAGCTTTACTAACTATCCCCTTACCCTAACCCATGCCCTAACCCTAAGGTCCATGGCTATCGCACCATAGTGGAGGAAATAGCTTGTTATTTTTGTCCTCCACTGTACTGCGGTGTTTTTGGTGAAGTGCACTTATGCAAAAGTTCACTTTCATTAAAGTGAACTTTCGCAGAAGTGAGGCTTCCTATTACAAGTTCGAAGTAGTGAACTTTCGTTCTTGTAATAGGAATCCGTTGTCTGTATAGTGCAAAGTGTGTGATAGTCAATTTGCAGAAAAATAATTGAGCGACATAGAAGATAAAATTAAATACCAATGACAATGGTACTCTGTCAAGTAGTTTACAGCTTAAAGAGTGCAGCATATATAAGAGCTAGAAAAAATAATGAATAGAAAGCAACATTTACTTCTGTACATCATGTATCAAACAACTGTACTAATACAACCTAGAAATAAAACAGTGTTTAACTGTGCAACTATGTGCTAGTTGCTATGGACCTGATCGTTGAAACATTGGCACCTACTTACTATTAATAAGAAAATTAAGTTGTTCTTTTTTGATTGTACTTAGTTCCTGTTGTTTTTGGATATCTTGAGGTAGTCAGTTCCATGCTGCACAGGCACGTTTTAAAAAGGCTTTTTCACTTATTGCCTTGAAGAAACTGGGTCTTGACAAGAGATAGTGTTGCCTGCCTATGTTACAGTATATGTGCTAGAGGGGGATAATATGAACAGTGAGTTAGTTTGAATGTCAAACAGTTGAGTAGAAGAGTGGCCATAGCAGTTTCTGGTAGCAATTTGGATTTTTCTCAAGTAATGCAGTTATGTTCTCTGGACTCACCCAGAATTATGAATCTGCATATCTTCTCTGCAGTCACTTGTAGAGTGCAAGTGTTTCATGCAGAGTTTATAGCTAATAATGGTAGACATTATTCTGTTTTGGCATTACAATTTGTATATTAGAGTTTTCCTAGATTCTCTTGGGAGTGGGTGTATTTGTTGTATGTTAAACCAATTGGAAGGAATTCTACTTTTGTGATGTTTTACAAGAGTGGTGCAAATGTGAGTTGTTGGTCAAAAGTTGTAGCTGGGTACCTTTGTTCAGTGACATTAGCAGTAGAGTGCCTTTTGGGCTGGTGTTATTTAATGTGGGATTGGATTTTAGCATGTTCCAAACAGCATAGTAGTTGATTGTTTTTTGTTACAGTTTAATGCAAGTTGTATGTCAGAAAGTCGATTTGTGTTGTTACAGTTTAATGCAAGTTGTATGTCAAAGGCCAATTCCCAAGTGAGTTGAAGTCTTGTTGCAACTTTTCCTGTAGTTTGTGGTGAGACTTATCTAAGTACAATATGATGATGTCATCTGATAAAGCAAAGCATATATTTTTGACTGATATATCAAAAGATAGGTTATTAATGAATATGGAAAAAATTATTAGATGCAGGACTGAACTTTGAGGTATTCCTACTGAAAATGTGTCATTGTTAGATACTTTTGACTCCTAAATAACAGCAAAAGTTGTATTAGGTATGAAGTGAACCAATGTATTGCACTCATCTATATCAAACATGGCTAGCATTTTAATTAGAAGTGGGTGGTTAACAGATTCAAAAGTATGCTTTAGGGCAATGAGCAGCCCACTTGATAGCTGATTTTTTTCATACCCTCAAAGATGAAGTTAGTTACAGTGAATAGTGTTGTTTGTGTTCTATAGTTATTGTAAAAGCCATGTTAGCTGTTAGTTAAGCGGTCATATTTGGAGATGTGTTTTACTCTCATTAGCTCCATATAAAAGCAGTTTTTCCATTACCTTCAAAGAATTGAGATTGCTTTATAGTCTGAAAGGGAATTGGGGTTTTAAAATCTGGGGAGAAGGACTATGTTAGTGTGTTTCCAGGAGTAAAGAATTATTCCTGTTGTAAGAGTAAGATTAATCATGCGTTGTAGTGGCTTGCAGATGCATTTTGCCAACATCTAGATAAACTGCCGATGTAGTGCTGAGTGTTTTACTGACTTATTTGTGTCCATAGTCTAGCTTCTCTTAGCAACTGTTTGGAGGATATAGCATTGAAAAAGAATGATGAAAGATCAAAAATGACATACATATTATTCTGCAAGAAGGGTGGGCTGTCTATTTGAGGTGGGTTGGAGACCATTTAACAGACCTTCACATTTGCGCCAAACTGCTCTTTGCATAGTGGCAGTTAGTGGAGCCTTGTGTATACGCAATCATCAAAAGCTAAAATTTCCCTATAAAAACCATGTTGGAACTTTACCACAGTCCCGTGCTACTCAAGGGACAGCGAGTCTGCATGGTGAGCAGCATAAATGCATTTAGTTAGGACATTACATTATTACAGCACCCAGGACTATCCCTGCTCAAACAGCATCTGGTTTGGGCACTGGGCAGCTTTGCTGGATAGGTTACCTGTAAATTACACCAAAATAAGCACCTATCCTATCCCTCATCCAGTTACAAATATCTTACACTCCTCCCCCTTGCAAAGTACACATTAGGACCTGCAACCATGGATGGGCACTTTCCTGCTATCTCTGTTTCCAGCTTGGTGGACATGGGCATCCTGAGGCAATGTAACAATTGCCTCATGTACACTGACAACCACTTAATTCTCAGACAGACAAATACAGTAAGTAAGAGATGTACTTACATATTGACCTGGAGGCCAGACTCTCACATACAGACACAAAAACAACAAACAGGTTGTCAACTACACATGGAGACAACAATCACCGCACCCACAAAGGACCAGACACATAGACCCACATATGTGGAGGTGCTCACATGTAACTTACCTAAACCTCAAAGGCTTCTCATGAGCAGTCCTCAAAAACTCCATATGCACACAACCAAGGCAGCTCCCATTAAAACACATAAAGCCACATTTCACTGTGTCTCAGCTACCAAGCTCATAAAACAAAACACCCCACAAACCAATGTTTTGGTCATAGGAAGCTCCAGTGTGAGACACCCTGATGTCCGTCTTACCAGGCTGGATAAAGAGAAGGTTGCAGTTAGTTGTCTGCCAGGGACCAGGATCCATCAGCTCACACAAACACTCAGGTCACTTACCCCCCAAGTACCTGACTCTGGCATAGTCTATGTGGACATGAATGACCTGAGATGTACCTCCTTGGACTATATGAAGAGAGACATGATTGAGCTCTCAGAATATGTGTCACAAGTAGGTATGATCCTAGCATTGAGCAGCATTCTACCATCTCCAAAGATGATGCCTCAATTACAACAGAAAATTTTCGACTTTAACAATTGGCTTAGCTATTGGTATCATTCTAAAGGGGTCCAATACTTGTCAACCTGGGAAGACATGATTGACAGGCCATGCTGCTTTTCTAGGAATGGTCTTCACCTGTAGACTTTTGGATATTGGCCAAAATGTTATCCAACCCTGTAGTGCCTTTTTTAGGTACTGCCAAACAGACAAACTTCTAACAAATCAAAAGCTACTCAGGACACACTGAAGGCGTTATTGCTCAATGCTGGCATTACAGCAAGAAAATGTCCTCCCTAGAAGTGCTCCTCACCATGGAAAATGTTGACATCTATGCAATTACTGAAACAAGGTTCAAAGCCATGGAAAGCACTCCAGCTATGCAGGGTTATAATGCCTTTCATATGTTCTGACAGACCACCTACTACTGAACATGAATGAGCAAAATGCAGAGGTGTATCTATCTCAATAAAAGATGCACACACCTCAAGGCTGGTCAAACAATATGACATGCTTGAGCTATTCTATGTCCAACTAACCTTGGGAAAAATCCATTACCATATTCTTGCTAGCTACAGGTCTCCCCACCATGAACTAGAAAACCCATACATTACACCTAAAGTTACTAAATTCACTTCACTCACCATCCAGCACAATACCATTCTCATGGGGGGGGGGTCACTATAAGTACATTAACTGGTTGCCATACATGGCCATGAACATGCAGGTCCAAAATTTCTGGACTTTGTAAACTCAAGTGCTCTGGAGCAGTTTGTCTACATCTCCACTAGGGGTACAAATATCCTAGATCTGGTACTCAGAAATATGGGTGAGCTCTGCACTCCACTAAGTTTAATGTCTTCCCTGGTATGATCAGACCATAAAGCAGTACAGGATCATATCTGGACCTCTTATATTCAGTATTTATGCCATTACTGTAGGGAAACTAGAAAGATGACAATGTTTAAATATGTGGATGATAATTTAAAATAAGTGTGCCAGTGAATAGAGCAGAAGGCATGTTCCAAGACAATGTTAAGTGAGCTGCATGCCACTTTTGTGAGAAAAGATCTGAAACATGTACAAGAGGCAGAAGTAATTCACAAAAAGAATTACAAGTATGATTGTCTTAGAAGGTTAAACCATTAAAACCCTAGAAAATATAGAAGCTTTAGAATAACAATGGATGTGATAATGAGTCTTATACAACATGTGAATAAAGCACTAGTACAAACGCAAAGATGCATAAGAAAAACTCACCAAAGCTAGGGATGTGTTACAGAGCCAAAACCTTTTGTCACCAACACAGCTAAAACTACACCTGCCACTACTTATATCCTCCCCACACTTCTCTGTGCACCTCCATTCTTACTAACCTCCAGGCATCACAAACATCAAAACTTGAATGTTATAACAAAGTTGCTAAATTTGCAGCAAATACCCTTTTTAGAACCCACCTCTGTATAGCACTAAAAAGCCTAAACTAGTTAGAACTATCCTATCAACTAACACATACACCGCTTCTTACCACCTATAAAATTATCCAGCATCCATCTGCTTGTCCAGCACTAAAAAACATTCTATACAACTATGTTCCCAGTCGGTCATTATGATCCAATGGACAAAAACTACTGTCTATCCACAAACCTATCAAATCTATTGGGTATTGTTTATACTCGTAACAGGTTGCTAAGGCCTGCAACTCCTTGCCTATATCCACTGGTCAATACCCTCTCTCCCATCCTTCAAAACCATTCTGAAAGACTTCCTAGTTAAAAGCTGTCTCTGTTCTTGCTCAACACCAGGATAAACTATATCCCTAAATGTGAGCAAGTACTTATTTTTACCTTACATCTCCTTACTGTCCCTTCTTCCTCATTTCCATACATCTATCAACTTCTCTCCCCTGGCATTTTCTCTAAACATACCATAAGCCTGCTTCTCTCTCACTTCTTACTGCAATTTCTGTTTGTATTATAATATCTTAACCTTTTATCTCTCTATAAACTGGATAAAATTTCTCTGAATGTTAAATTATTGTCATATAACTTGCACCTGTTCTTAAACAATGTTTTCTTATTACATGTAATTTGGTATAATTACTTAAAATGTACTTTTTTGTACTATTTTTGAAGACTGTAAAAATTATTATTCTTAAAATGCATTGTAATACTTTGGAGTTTTTCTCCCCAAGTCTACGCTGAAACTGGGCTTCAAACCAGTTGGACCTTCTTGGTATTCAAATGTCAATAAATAAATAACTCTTTCAGAGGATACTGCTGGTGGTCTGAATGCTGGGACTGATGACTGTTACAGATCTTTCTCCTCAGCTCTTGTTCAGCTAGTTTCAAGTCATGCACATCTTAATTTGCTGAAGGCGCTTGAGCCATGGCTTGACCTTGATCTACGTTACTAGTGTGAGAATGATGAAGACGGAAACAATCTTGAAGGCTTGTGAACCTTTGGAGTAACAAATGTAATAGGTGAACATTATGCCTGACACCTGAATGAGATTTCTTGTAAGAAGGTTACCTACTTGTCCAAAGACACCTCACTGCCAGTTAATTAACCAACCATACCCTTCCATCTGGTTAACACCCTATGAAACCCAATCTGCCTCACAATCAAACAGAAACTTTTATCATATTAATATGAGATGGATTCTCAGATAGCTGCTGAAAAACTTGCCACCATAATAACTTGGCCTTTCTTCTCCTTGGCCATTGTTTAACACATCAGTTTTGTTGTAATTTCAAGCCTGCAGAGTACAACTTGTGGGGTGGCCCTTTGTCCATCCAAGATTGTTGTAGCCGGCCCAGATGTAATGGGATCAGCTTTCAGATACCGGCATTCTCACAGATTACTGGGATTTTTCCAAACATGTTATAGGAAACTCTTGTTATCCTGGTTATTCAGAAACCATCTCTGGACTTCACTGTTCTTAATACCTTGTACCTCACCTCAAATCTCACTTTTCTTGTTAGAGTTATTGAGATGGTAGTTTATTTTCAGCTTAAATCATGTCTGGCAACCAAATGTTTTATGGGCCATTATCAAGATGGCTTTCAACTTTGCTATAACACTGAGATGACCCTTGCTAGGGTGAGGAGTGATCTCCTTATAGTTAGACATCAGCACTGTTACTCTGTTTTTGGTTCTGTTCCATCTCTTTGCAGCAAATGGTATAGCTAGCCATAATATCCTGATCTTTCCTTTATGTTCTTGAAGTGGTCTGTCCTTTGTGGTCCTTGAATGGTTCACCTCCTTCCTGTCAGACCATACTAAGAAGATGATCTCACAGTTAAATTTTTCAGATTCTCACTGTCTGGACTGTGGAGTATAACATGGTTCTGTTTTAGGTGATCTGGTTTTTGCAGAAGTCATGCTGCCCTTAGCAGATCATATTATCATGAAGAGTTTAGTGCATTATTACTATGCTGATGATAGCGCACATCTGCCTTAGGTTCCATCAGGATCAAATGGTAAGTATTTATTTACTTGTAGATGAGATGGCTGCCTGCTAACTGCCTGCAGGCAAACACATCCAACACTAAGGCCATTGTTGTGCAGCCTACTTTTGAGAGATCTGTCAGCTCTGCCACTTTGATCCTTCATTCTTTGTTATGGCAATACGCTTCAGGTTTGTTTCTAAGATGCATAACCTTGGTGTCATCCTGGATAACAAACTGAAAGTTAGAGAACAGGTGTTGAAGTGTACTTCCATCTTTGGTACATCACTAGGATCAAGCATCTAATCCACCAGCAGATCTATCCTTAGTCTCTTCCCACTTTCACTATTGCAATGCACTTTACCTTGGATTCTCCAGGCTTGAGTTAGATAAGTTACAATTAGTACAAAATTCCATTTTAAGGTTACTCACAGTTGGAGCTGGGTCATCTAGCACCCTGTGCCAGTCCCATCAGCTTGTGCTCTACCCCTCAGGTCTTCTAGTGAAGAGCAAATTAAAAAAACATTCTTCTTAGTGGAGAAAGATGACTGCCTTCCTACAGCAGTCAATCCACACACACACTGCAGCTGTTTAAAGTCTTTGGTTTACTGTAGAAAGGCAATTGGCACTGATGCATCAACAATTCCATGGCGCCAGCTCAAAAAAAAAAAATCCTTGGCTTACTGTGCAATTGGCTGCTGACAGTACAGCAGCCAGTCTACAACCTGCAGCTCTTCAAGGGAAGGTAAAAAAAATGCTGGACTCGAGTGCCTTTTTATACTAGCATTTTGATTGCACCCCCTAATACTCTGTGCCTGTGGAATTGCCCCTTCACCTTACCCTTATTATGCTACTGATCGCTATTGCTATAGTTACAGAAGTGCAAAATAGGCATGTGTGCAAGTTAACACATTTTATCACTGCTACTCACATATCTGATGAAACAAAGACAACTGCCTTGACCCAACTCAGTGCTAGAGGTCTGTAAACTATCAACGATTGGACTTTAATGATTCACAACAGCCTAAATGAAGTGATTCACTTCAAATTTGATGAATTTATGTAACATAAGCAGACAGACAATAAACTGGCCTACTCCCCAGCAGCCAGATGAGCTATTGGCAAAGGAGTCTTTCTAGCCTAACTTCAATATTCTCTTCTCACAACCTCTGCAGCCTCAAAGCAAAATTCCAAAAACTCACCAGACCATCTCAAACCCAATCTGCTGATTCGTTACAAAGTCCCACACCCTAGAACACCACTGCCACACATTCTAAAAAGCTAGATGGCTCCTAATTAATCATAGATCCAACCTACTCCGGTGCACCTAAATCTTTAAACGTTTAGAAAACATTCCTTTGTCCTCCCTCTTCTAAACTGCATTAAGAAATATCTTGTTATAATTAATAAAACATTTCACAAAGCAGTCCCCATCTCACCACACCAAAATCCTCCATACAATTCACTAAACACCCCTTTTCCATTTTAGCTCCCTCCCTCTGGGATTATCTCTCCCTGTTATTAGAGAACATGTAAAACTAAATTACTTCAGAAAGGATCTTGTTACACATCTGCAAATTCAACCCAAATGGTCCTGTTCATAAGAAGGGCACATCACCTAACCTCATCAAAATATGCTTTACCCTCTTCCCACTGTTCCCCTCCACTTATTACTTTTCATCTATCCTACAATATCCTACATCCAATCAATAAATTAATTGTAACACTTACGTTCCCCATTGCACACATCTAATCCTGTCTATTCCTACAAACATCTACATGTAGCATACTTGTCAGACTCCACCTCCTACTTCTAACGTCTATACTTCTATTACAACCCCTTCACTATACTAAATGTATGTAACAGTTCCTTTACCACTGCCATTTTATCGTTATTGTGCTGTTATCACTGCCTTTGTAGCACTACTGATATGTAACTGTATACATGTGTATTCTGTTGTATTGCATTGATATTTAATCTGTGAATATCATTAATTCATCTGGACAATGTACCCAAATGGTCACTCTTGATCAGTACACTACCTCAGTAAACAAATTAAAATAAAATAAAATATTTTCTGCAACAAAGATGATGGTAAGGCCATGTTGCTCTTTTAAATTTGTTGAGAAGATGAGAAGCATTTGCTCTTGTAATATTTGAAATAACATGCCAATAACATGATATGAAAAACCTTCAGGTCCCTGACACCTTAGCAAAACTTCCTTCAATGGGTAAAGGTATGTAAAATCCTGCTTTAGGGAGAAAACTGATACCACTCTATATGTTGGGAGGTGCAATATACTTTAAACACATGCATTACTGGTAACTGAGATACAACAGTACAGGAATGGAAGAATGATGGGAAATGGTAGACAGTAACAGCAAGTTTACACATGTAAAGAAGAGCTTATCAGGCAGTTAGTTACAGGCTACTGTCACTCAAAGGCTGGTAAACGAGAAAAGAGGTACAACAGAAACTAACGTGAGATTATGCTGTGGTCTGCTGAATACCCCAACGTCAGAGAAAGGACCTGGTAGTAGCTTAGTGAAGCAAAATGAAATGGAGCTATAAATAGTGCTAGAAGGATAATCCCTTATAATTCCAAACATTAATACAAAGTGGAGCCATCCTGGAGGAGGGGTGGAAAACATGCACTTGTAGGAAAAACATGACAATGGAAGAGATACACAAGATGTTAATAACAGCTAAATGACAAGAAAAGCATATGAGTGAAAGGGACTAAAATAACTCCAGTAAGTGATATGATCATGACACACAGAACAGACATGACATAAACAATATGAAGCTCTGTCTTATATGTTAATTTATGTTTAATAACTGAGCATGTATATTATACCCAATAGACAGGTGTTCAGCTTTCACAGCATATGGCACAGGAATAGATATTAAGTGACTTGATCTAGTATAAGATGAGCTAAAGGAAAATGCAAATGTTCAGACGTTTAAATTTTTCATTTAAAAAAATGTAACCAACCATGCACAGCTATAACAAAAATACAGAGTCATTTTTTTTTATTATTGCTATTACAGCATTGGTTTGAAGTTTAACAGATTACTGGCTTAATAAAGATACAAAAATGTACTTGCTTCAGCGTTTTAAAGCATTTATCAAGGGGAATGAGTATTTAAACGTTATTAGAGAAAGGTAAATACAGCATCCTTCCAAAAATGCAAAGAAGCATCATTGCCCAGAATAAATAAATCTGAGAAATGTTAAGAATGTTTTATTTATAGCATAAACCATAACTCCTGCTTAATATTCACATGTAACATACCTTCATCTTAGAGTCATGTGAAGAGCATTCTGAATTAATTTTTTATTCCTTTGCTCAACTATCCACTTCTCTTTCTTCATGTGAGCATATCTCAGAGACTAAATGTTCTGTCACAATACCCAAAATGTCATTGACCCACATCCCTGTAGGTTTTCTGCAAGTAGAGCCCTCCTGAAAGGATGGTTTTACTTTTCCAGTCTTTCAAAATGTTCTAAATACAACGATGTAAAATGCATCAGACAATTTTAAAATGACAAAGAAATACAATTTCTCCTTGCAATAGATATGCAAAGACTCTAAAAACATTACATCCACAGGCATTAATTATAAAATAGAAAGAAAACACATTTTTGTCATCTGTTTTATTATTTATGTACAGCAGTTAAGAATGTTAAGCAAATTGTCAACAAAATAAGCAGATCACTCAAGCCACCTCTTTAACTCATTTGTTAATTTTTCATTTAAGATTAATTTAATACTACTGCAGCATCATATTATAACACAAATTACTCCTGGAGGAAATATTAGTTGACAAAATGTATTTAATAAGTATAATCTGTGACAGGTGTCAGGGGTACCATTAAGAGTTGTGGTTGGATACTGGATGCCAAGATCATATTTTTATACACTCACCCACTGGCTACTCTTTGCACAATACAGACACCGAAAAGTAAACAAAAAAAGACAGACAGACGGAAAGGCAAATAGTATTGCACTTTATTTCCCTGACACCTTAGCAAAACTTCCTTCAAATGGATAAATGTTTACAAAGAATTCCATCATATATGATGAAACACCTGTTATGAAATTATTTAGTCTATTCACGTTTATTGAATTTAAAAGGTATAAGCAAAATAATTTACATTAAGTAGCACCACTCAGTGTGTCCTGACTCATGCCCACTGTTGTGCAAGTATTGTGCCTTAAAATTAAAGGGTCATACTTAGTGTTAGCTCCCATGTCACAGAGGGCACCATCAAAATATGGGAAAAGACATTTAAATGTCCTTTAGGATCTTTGTTAAAACATTCAGCCAGGGGAACTGAAAAGGGGAGTAATGTGCATTACACAATGAAAGCTAATTGACATGCAAAATGAAGACAGCAATCGAGATGCCCTTTGTAAAATCCCATATTATTCAAAAAAGCAAATATGACTCATGCTAGCTATTACAAACAAATGTTACAGCCTCCATGTTCATAGGTTCATAGGTAGGTACTAGGCTATTGGCCCTAGGGCCTATATAAGTCTAGCCAAAAAGGTACCCCGGCTTTCACCACACAAGAAAATTATTTTCCTGTGCCCCTGTTGAGCAGAGCCACAGAGGTGATCCCCGGGGTGAAGTTTCTATTTCCCATCCAATCATATAGGTTCATAGGTAGGTACTAGGCTTTTTCATAGGTAGGTACTAGGCTATTGTTGCCCCCATGACAGGGTAGACAACACAAAGCATGAGTTTTGAAAGAAGAATCTACTTTTCTCTGGTAGGTGTAGTAAACAAACACCATGTAGCAAAAGGGTGTATGTACTTCCCATCTCCCGGAAAGCAGACAAAATAACAAAAAAAGGGTGCAACATGCCTAAAATAACTTTAAATTGATCCTCAGAGGTCAAGAGTCCACAAGGATCCCTTTCTAATACTGTCTATTATTAGATGGTAAGTCACTTATTAAAGAAGACAGGCCCAAAAACAGTATGGATGCCATAAGAAGCTATGGGTACTAACTGGAAGTATTTAAAAATGCTACAGGCTTGAATGAGATATGTAAATTATGACAGATTTGATAGCTTATGTATAATCATTTACAGCCTTATAGACTTACAGTGCTTTGAGTTACATACCATGATACTATAATCCTTTTGCTCTTCTTTGTTAAGGATGGTAGATCTTTATGACAGTTTATACGTAGATATGAGCTAGAGTGTATACTTTCTAAGAATCAAGACAACAAAAGCAGCTAATACCTTTCCTCATAAATTTCTCTGGCAAGTTTGTTTCATTAATTGACATAAATATTCCCTGTAATATTGATGTTGCCTAATGTATTAAAGGACACTAACCACAATAAATAGGCAATTATATCAGCAAAGGCTGAAATAGAAACAATGAACATCAAAAGAATGAAAAACAAAAAATTAAAAATAACAAATGCACAACATACTAGAGATGCAAAAAACATTACCAAACCTCTATACAATATTGAATCACAAAAAAAAATCACTCACTATGTGGGGGGAAGCTGCCATATCCTCATCCTTAACTATAACATCTTCACTGTTGTAGTAGATAAAAGACAGGATGAAGCCCCTAGAAGACAGACATCAGTGCCAGTGCACACTGAATAGCACAATTTCAGTGATTCCCTAAAATAAATAATTTCAACCCAAAGCAGTATTAACTACAAATTCATGCAGGAACAGCACATCAATACAACAAGTATGGGATTACATTAAAGTTAGCTGCTTGACACTGTGTTCAGCATTATTACTGACTGCACATTTCAGCAGACACATTTCTGAGCATTCTGTCTATCCTGCTTTCTCACAAAATGGTTGACATTCTGTGAGTTTACTCTTCTGCAATAAACACAGAAAGGTAACTAGAAGTGGCATGTAGTCTGCTTATAACAGATTTGATTTAGAATTGTTTGAAATGTACATGGACAGTCTGCTTACTAATGAATTATTTAAAAGTTTTAATTTTTAGCATTCCTAGACTGGTATCCTTTTTGTGTTACCAAAAGTGCATGAAGATCTTTGTAATTTTTTCTTTTAAGCCATAGTTTCTACTAGTGAATGTAAAACTGAACACGTTATGTACTTAAGTGACCAGCTAAATAAAGTTGCTAATGAAGTTCTATCTTTTCTTCAAGATTCAGAAATGTGAACATGGGCTTGAATACTATATGTTTACCATTAACCATTGTTGGTGTATATATGTATCCCTCCAGGGTTTACTATGACTTACCCGAATGGCAGTCAGTCAAATGGTCGATGTTCAAAATCATGGTGTATAAGTGGTAGGAAATCGAACCAACATAGGTTGACCAGGTTTAATCAAGTTGCATGGTGCATTCAACCTTTTGGCAAGCGACGTACCGACACTGTGAAGGGAGGTTGCTCTTCATTGAGGAACAGGGAATTAGCCCATTTCCACACTGTAGTGTGATCTTGGAGTTGGTATATTTAATATGCAGGGAATGTGGGGGGAGCCACTCCCCCACACATGGGGAGTGCAGGGGGGCGTACATGCCCTCCGCAAAATAGTAAAATCAATGTACCATCGACTGTAGAGTTCAATGGTACGTTACTATGCATAGTAGGAGGTGAGTGACGTCACCGCCTCCTGTGTCGAATACATTGACCCATGGAGGTCGATGTATTCATTTTCACTTTGGTTTACTATTCAGAATTTCAAATTCAGCATTTTGGGTTGACATTTTAAACAGAAGACTGGAGCTGATTCAGAATTTTAATAGTAAAACTTCCTCCACAACTATAGAAGTAAATGGTGAGGAAAATTTTAACTAGGAAAACTAAGTTGTTTACTAATGAGATTAAAGTTACATGCAATCTGTTGGATTTGGTTCTGAGAAACATTTTTAATCTTGGTTGAGCAATACTGTCATCAAAATTAAGGGGATTCTCATGGGAGTCAATATGGGTCTTGCTTTTCTAATCATTATAATGTCTCAGTGGGAGAACAGGTACTTACACAAACTTGAGTGTTTTTAATAGCAAAATATTATGTGTGGTTTCACTGATCACCTTTTCTTTATTTAGATAGTTTCAGTAGAAATTTTTAAGAAATGTGTTTCTGGTCTGAAGAAGAGTGCAGACTTTTTGATTTTCACACGACACACTCAAAAAATCTATTAACTACTTTTATATGGAGGTTTCTTTTGATTAGTATTGTGATGGAACTTTTCTTAAAAAAAAAATAACAGAAAACCCACATTTCTGAATTCTTATTTTCATTTTGATAGTCATCACCAAACTTTTTTTAAAAACAAATACTGTGAGGAATAAGTAATTAAGGTAAACAAAGATAAACACTGATGATATTACCTTTTGTTCTGAATTACCTTTTAATGCTAATTCATGTGGTCCATTTCAGGCCAGCTTCAGGTACATAGAAAAATGTAGGATGCAGAAACAATATAGGAGGCACAGTTGCTAGTAAAGTGAACTGAGGCTAACACAACAAACTATTATAGCTAATATGGTATCTTAGAGATCAACAATGTTTTAAACTAGAAAAATATATATTGTATGCACTATATACACAGGCAGAAAGAAGAAGGACAGGAAAAAAGTGTAGATGATGTAGGATAAGACAAGGAAAGAGGATTAGGGAAGGATAATGTACAAAAAGATGATTTAATAGTAAGCATTAGAAGATGGAAATAGATTGTCCACAAGATTCATGAAGCTCGGCGCAAGGCCGGCTTTAGGTTTGCACCGACCGTGTGGCGTGAAGATGGCGCAGTAGCGCCAAATGCATATTAATGAAGGCGCGCTGCCGCCACAGCCACATGCATAGGAAAGAAGCACGAGTGCATAGGGCGTGTCGAAGTGCCGCATGGAGGCGTGGAAATGTCAGCTGTCGACGTGCAGCCTAAAATGCTTGCATATAACAATTTGCAAGCAATAGTAATCCCATCTGTCAGTGTCTGTGGATACTGAAACGTATGCAAAGCATGCAAGACAGTTCCTGCAAACACAAAATGAAGAAGCAAACACAAATGCACGGTAGGGAATAACGGGTCCCTATCCCTCGAACAAATGACATTGAAAACCATGTGCCCGTAGTCCAATGCAGTGTAGATAGTTATACCAAGTGGAAGTGAAATGGATCATATGTTAGCGAGCCGCCAATAGGTACGTCCAGCCCAATGGTCAGGGTCACCAGCTGACCCATATTGTGAGGGAGAGTACACAGCTAGGCAGATGTGTCCATAACAAAAAACAGGATAAATATAAAATCTAGCGACCGTATGACCGAATTATATCCCACAACGCATGTAATAGTCACATACAATAGGTATGTCCGTATTTAACATACCATATGTGACAGGAAATAGAATAAGCATGTAAACGAAACAGAAGGAGCATATAAACTGCTACAACAATAAGGCAACATGTAGGCTGAAAGGAACAGTATTATCCATAGCGTTGACTGTGGGTACGTGCTGTCCAGTACAATCGGTTATGTATCCGGAATATATCCCATCCTGGACATAGGAAAAGGTGGCATCCTACCAATGATTAGAACAGTCGGCCAAAATCTGCACATCTGCGGTCCAAGCCGAACTTGTTAGGATTTGTCACAGTTGAACGGGTATTACCCGGGTATACCAACCATGTCATGAAAGTTAAGTATGGGCGTGTACCTATGTGCTTGAGGTATAGCATGTGGAAGGTCAAACGTGGCAGGTAGTCCACACAACCATACAGGTACCTGACATATGTAGGGTATGCAATGTGTTACCTTGACCGTGTCATGGGCCATCAACCAAAGCAGTGATGGATGGAGTGTCAGGAATATGTGTGTGTGGGGGATGGGTAATGGTATAATCCTCAAAGGCGAGACTGTGTCATATGCAGAATAGATGAACTGGAGGTGTATGAGGGAGCAGCGGGTGAAGCAGAAAGAAACACAAAAACATGTATACACATCTGCAATACAACCAGACAGGCCATACTGTAGAACACAATCCCACAAACATATGAATATTAAAATGTGCGATACAAATGTACAGAAATGTCACCGGCACATACCTACAGATTGGTCCTGATGGAACTGGCCATATCAAATGCAACACACCTGGATGCATAATGGACTACCCAGCATCCCCTCCACAGCACACAACCTGCCCCCATACCTGAACATCCACCAAATCCAGCCATACTTGGCCTACCAGTTTGGCGCAGCCACATCTACACATAGTGACCACTACACATATGTAGTAGGTAGTGTCATCCTAGGCAGTTTCAAGATTGCAAACTATGTATCCCTTGCATGTAAAACCCCCAGCACATTTTCGTAATGCCAGAAGAATGGTCGGTATCGGTCTTGTTATTATCGGTCTTGTTAAATTTTTGAATATCTCTCATGGGATAAGTAACCTGTGTAAACATTAGAATGGGTATCAAGACACGATGTCCAGTCCTGTAGACATCTGGACACAAGTTGGAATGTGCAGTAGTGGTGCACGAGACTGTCCAGCCCTAGATGGTCATGCAGAACCTACTACCCAGGATGAAACACCTGCCCGTGACGCATGTGTCCCGACACAAATAAGCGAGAGACTATATTGCACAAATCCGCATAGTGGCACATGGAATAAGGGTGATGAAGGCACTGACGTAAACAGGATACCCCCTGATCCAATGTGTGAGGGACAATTACTGTGTGTGTAGGTGTGACCTGACCAACAATGATACAATGCCAAATGTCCTGTTATTGTAGGAAATAACTATGTACCATACTGCATGTAACAGTTGCCTAAAGTGGTCACATCAGGATAGAATAAACGTAATTCGTACAAGAAACAGGCAAACAACAAAAGTGCTAAAGGTATAGGCTCACAGCTAGGAAACTAATGAATGTTCTAAACTTGCACTGACCGTGGCTATATGTTGGCCTAAACAATCTGGTGTCCCCAGTAGGGTTACCACCTGTCCCACTTTACGAGGGACAGTCCCTCTTTGGGCAGTTGTGTCCTGACAAAAAATATTAAAAATGGCAAATGTCCTAAGATTGTAGGACATAATTATGTCCCATATGTTATGTAATAGTTGCATAAAATAATTATTTCTGTATCTAAAATGCCTAAATGTTACAAGAAACAGAATAAGCAACTAAACCGCTACAAGAATAAGCTTTTATTTAGGCAAAAAAGTAAAGTTTTATCCTTTGTACTGACCATGGGTATGTGACGGCCTGTAAAATCTGATGTGTGTTCCGAAAATATCCTACATTGGCCATTTGAAAAGGTGGCAACCCTAGTCCCCAGAATATATCCCAACCTGTACATATGACAATGTCAATGCTACCAATGGTCAGAGCATTCGCACAATAACTGGCCAGCCTCTTAACCACTCACAAAGCCAGTGACCTTTGGAGGAAAGGTGTTGAATGAGAATGACTACTTACAACAATGAAGAGTAATAGATGCATTTAACTGCAGAAAATTAGTAGTATTACGAATCTATCAACATGTTCCAAGTTAATAGTACTAATATGGTAGAAGTGTCCGTGATTGTCCCTGAGTTGTCATAGCCTTGTCCCTGTAGAAATGAGTCCTCGAGTATCACAGAGGTCCATACACATAAGTACACCAACCAGCTGTCACATCTGTTGACAGGACTACTGCATACCTGTAGTGAATTTCTAACTGATGTCCAGAATAATATTCATTGTATCTATAAATGAATGAAATAGTCAAATGGGAAGAGAAACATGTGGAACCCCCCCCCACCCTATATTATGTAGTGGAACCACTCCCCACCCTAAATTATGTAGCACCAACCTAATAATGTGGTCAGAGGTGCCCAAACAGCTGCGTCTGTAAACACAGGTAGAATGTTAAAATCTGGACAGTGCCAGGGCAGTTCTAGTCACCAGTCGGCCGAGCCTAAACCCGGACCAGCACATGAACACCCTGACAATCAAACACACGTATGTGCGAGGACTATAAGCGTAGGAGTTCTGAATATCCTTGGAGTGAGTAGACATGCAGCACGGGTCCAGAGCAGTAGGAAACAGGGAATGTCGTAAGTGTAGTACTGCAGTTTTCCCATCAGGAGAATGGATGCCTGCTGTGTAAGGGAAGTGGTGAGGTATATGTCAGAGTAGCTATGAACCATGGGTATACATATAAATGAGCCAGAACAACAATAGTGTAGTGGTTAGAGCATCCGCCTAACGTAAAGGCATTCCCGGTTCAAGTACGACTATAGCACATATTAATTGTGTAATGAATGCCTCTGTGCTGTAAAGCTAACATTTATACATGTAAAGGTGACCGCGTTCGCATGGGTCCGTTAACCGGATGCCATCAATCAAAGTGGTACTTTCATAAGGAATAAGGCACATGTAATCCCAAAGAAGTGCCAGTAAACATATGTAACTCAGAATAATCTTTGCACATACGTGCCTTTCCTGGTGTTATGGATTACGAACGATTAGGGGAGGTCATCGTGCCTCTTTACTCATCCCTCATCAGGCCCATAATCGAGTACAATGCCCCTTTTGGGATGTACCTTACCAAACACCTGCAGCAACTGGAAAGACCCCAAAAGTACCTCACCAAGAGGATCAAAGGGCTCAAACAGATGCCATATGCTGCCTGGTTAAAGAAACTCCAGCTCTACTCAGTGGCATACCACCTGTTCAGAGGTGACCTGTGCCTGACATATAAGGCCATGTCCAGCCCGGAATTAAGGGACATGCTGCACCTCAAAAAATCCAAATCCCATCGAGCTACACACTCCAGAGACTTGAACCTCAGCACTGAAATAAATAGGACATGCTGGACGGACAGATTCATAACCCAGAGGCCCCCTTCACTATGGAATAAAATCCCAGTCCAGGTTAGGCAGAGTCCCTCATTAATTCTCTTCAAGAGGAGTCTTGATGAGTGGATGGGAGATCATAGGTTTACCCCGGGTATCACTTCTGTGTCACTGTTAGACAGAGGCACAGTATACTAACCTCGAAAAAGGGCACAGCAAAATTAATTTAAAATGGGTGGCGAAAGCCAAACATACTCTGGCTAGGCTTATAAATGCCCTAGGGCAGATAGCCTAGTATGAACCTATGAACCTATGAACCTATAAGTAGATGCAAGTGCGCCTGCGCAGGTGTATGCAGCTATTAGCACAGCAAATGTATGTTGTCTTGTACAGCTGTAACTTTTATATATATAGATAAATAGATGTGTGTATAGATAAATATCCACAGACATAACAGAAACATGCAATCATATCTCTCTCTCTCTCTCTCTCTATATATATATATATATATATATATTTCTATATATACATATATATATATATATATATATATTTATATATATATATATATATATATATATATATATATATATATATATATATATATATATATATATACATATACATATAGATATGTAAGGAACGCCGAAAGGTGAAAGCAAACATAAGGGTTTTGAAGGGAATCTAGAGCAAGTAAGGAATTATAAAGTGCTTGCAGCGTATGTCAGATAAAGCTGCAAGTGTGAGTAGAGCACCGCTCTTCACACCAGAGGCAGGGTTATACCAGTGGCCATAACATCGTTGAAGTGCTACTTAAACATTGTAAACAGACGGAATGTAGTACATGTTGCGACCACCTACACTTGTAACCCGTAAATCGTTCGTAATCCATAACACCAGGAAAGGCACGTATGTGCAAATATGAATGGATGGTGAGCCTGTGAATACACGAGGTGGTACAAAATGTGTGTAGGGCCCCAAAGCTCTGGAGAGGGCAATGTGTAAAGGTGTGTCATGGCTGCGATATCAGGTGTATAATGGTTGTTATGCGAGGAAACTCAACACGGGTGTGCTGAAGAAACTATGGATATGTGATTATGGACACAGGAGTGCTAGGGTATGTTGTGCTGGGTGCAATGGAGCGGCCCGTGGAGGTCAGCTAGTACATAGGTGCGATTCCCAGATAGAGCATCGTTTGCATGGAGACATGCGTGAATGGGCGTATCGTTGTCAAACGTTGTGTGTCAGGGCTGGCATCCCGGCACGTAAAACCTATACGTCACCCATGAGCGGAACGGAGTTCTGCTGTGACAACCCCAAACCGGGAAAAGCAGAAAAACACAACTACGTGAAGACATCAATATGTTGACGTACAATCACAGTAACACAAACACTCATTCTATCAACAGTAATAATATGAATGTGCACAGAAACAAACACAGTGGCAGGAATAATAGGCTGCGCATACGAGTAATAGGTTGAATGACACTGTATCACATCCCAGTTATCAGCGGCACCCCAGACATGAAAAACGTGCGACATCTGTCCGCTGTATAACGTGCAATATACTGATCACAAGTGAAGTGTTGGTGTCATAATGACTAAGGCAATAGTATGCTGTTGAAGCAGAGATAAAACCAATACGCATGTGTAAGTGTCCATGTCCGGGAAATGTATAGGTTAACGGACACACAGATGTATATATAGATAAAACGTATAAATATTATATCTATATTAATTTATATACACATATATATTTATACACACACACATATATATATATATATATATATATATATATATATACACACAAGGATATACTACGGATATATATAGATATATAGATATATATATATATATATATATATATATATATATATATCTATATATATACACAAAAACAACAGGTATTGATATATACACATACACACAAAACAAACTATATGTATTTAAAGTGGAACCTGTGTGTTGAGAGACAGCCTTACAAGACTATCTGCAAATATATAGAGCTGAGTATATTTTTCTGTATTATTCTGTCTTACTGTTCTGCAAATATACAGAGATCAATATATATTTTTTTGGTTTTATAATTTGCACTCTGATTCCTCACATCTCTGTTGAACCCCCCCCCCCTTCTTGGTTGTAGTTTAAATTTGGTGGCTTTTGCAGTGCCCGCCCCACTGTAGATTTGAATTAGGACACTCCCCCAGTCCCATCTCTTTACCGCATTCTACCTAATAAACCCTTTCTGCACTTACTTTTAGTCCTTTTTTAATTTAATTAAATTTTTTCAAACTGTGTGTGGACTAATATTGCTACATAATCAAGTGTGCCAGCTTGCACTGCATGTGAATTGTTTTTACTACTGTTTTTGCTACTTTTCTGAAAAAAAATTGTAAGCCTGTTTCCTACCTTTCCTGTAATTAGTGTTCCAGATACAGATTTGCTGGATCCAGGGCTATTTGTAAGCTTCTGAGCCCCCCAAGCCTTTCTGTGTTGGAGGGAAGCCTTTTAGCTTATCAGTGGGAGTGGTAAGCACTAGGTAACCTGTCTACCACATAAGGAGTGGTTCTGGCCCAGAATTTGTAGTTATTGGCCGTTTGGGCGGTCTTCCATCTCTCTCAACTTTCTGATTTGAAGGCCTGCATTTGCACTTGTTTCTGTCCTGTAACTCCTGGGCCCATCTCATTTGCTCACTCAAAAAAAAAAAAAAAAAAATGTATCTGCTTTTACTGTATTTGTGTTTCTTCCTACTTTATTTTGCTTTTAAGGCCATCTTAAAAGTACTCAATTGTATTTATTACTGCTTGGTGTAACTCATTCTAAGCCTTTTAGTTTAAGCACTTGGGCTTCAGACCAGTTGTTTTACATTAAGAAGGTTTGTGGTCTGCACTGTAGTGGCAGAACAGGTAGCTTACATCCTTCTAAGTTGGGAACTGTTGATTGAGGGCTCAGTGTCTGTTATTCTAAAAGTGTATTAATTCTGGTTTAAGCACTTGGGCTTCAGGCCAGTTATTTTACATTAAAAGGGTTCGTGGTCTGCACTCTTGTGGGAGGACAGGCTGGACTCTGCCCTTCTGAGCTGGGAATTTCTGGTTAAAGGCTTATAGTGCCTGTATATTTGAACTGCTTCTTACTGAAATTGGTACACCTTGTTTGCTGTAGCATAGACTAGATCCAGGCCTGCTGAATCTAGCTTTGTTTGTATAACTTGAGCACTAATCCAGGCATTCTTTAAAGTATTAAATTGTATTTATTACTGCTTGGTAGTAACTTGATTAAAGTGTAGCTATCATTCTAAGTCTTTTGGATTAAGCACTTGGGCTTCAGACCAGTTGTTTTACATTAGGAAGGTTTGTGGCCTGCACTGTGGTGGCAGGACAGGTAGCTTACATCCTTCTAAGTTGGGAACTGCTGATTGAGGGCTCAGTGTCTGTTATTCTAAAAGTGTATTAATTCTGGTTTAAGCACTTGGGCTTCAGGCCAGTTGTTTTACATTAAGAAGGTTTGTGGTCTCCACTGTAGTGGCAGAACAGGTAGCTTACATCCTTCTAAGTTGGGAACTGCTGACTGAGGGCTTAGTATCTGTTATTCTAAAAGTGTATTAATTCTGGTTTAAGCACTTGGGCTTCAGGCCAATTATTTTACATTAAAAGGGTTCGTGGTCTGCACTCTTGTGGGAGGAGAGGCTGGACTCTGCCCTTCTGAGCTGGGAATTTCTGGTTAAAGGCTTATAGTGCCTGCATATTTGAACTGTTTCTTACTGAAATTGGTACACCTTGTTTGCTGTAGCATAGACTAGATCCAGGCCTGCTGAATCTAGCTTTGTTTGTATGCTTGTTGTTTGTTTGCTTGTTATTTCCCTGAAACACTAATTCCACCTAAAGCTCGGCTTTTCAGTGCTTCTGTGGATCCCTAGTGATATCTGCATTGCTTACTGTACTTATTTCCTTGTTTCACTTGAAAGAAAGTTACTGTTTGTCGTTTTTGCATTTAAGTTACCTGTAACACATTGCATTTAAGTTACCTGGCACTTGCTCACTAAAGCAATTATATAAGTCAGCACTAAAAAATTAAAAGCACTACACCCTCACAAACTCCACTTGAGTACCTTGTTCCCCATTGGCCCTTTTTTTCAATTATAAAGGAATTCCCAATACTATTCTAGCATGTCCAAAGGTCAGTTGTCAATCTCCTCTCCAGTCCAGCTGGTGAATCTGGGAATCTTGAGGAAATGTTACAACTGCCTCATGTACACAGACAACCCTCTCCTGCTCCCAACAAATTCCAACACATGTGAGCGATGCAACCATATAGCCATACTGGAGGTTAAGCTCTCTCAACTCAGTACTGGCGAAACCAGTCACGAGGAGAAGGAAACCACACTCACTACAATTCCAGTCTCACATAGGCCTACCACAACAGCAAACCAAACACATAAACACACAAAAACATACTCGGAGGCTCTAAATAAAAATCTGCCTAAGCAGCAGAGACCTCCAAAGCAGACACCCAAGCAACCGCTACCCCAAAACAAAACACGTGCAACACATAGCTCACAAAGCCAGTGTGCTGAACAGTCACAGCCCTTAAGGCTAAACAACACACCTGATACACTTGTAATAGGTGACTCTATCCAGGCACACTGGCGTCCCGCCACCAGGCGGAACAAGGGGAAGGGCACTGTGAGAAGCCTGTCGGGCGCTAGGATCCGCCACATAACACAAGCACTCAGGTCACTCCAAGGCAAGTACAAATATGACTCCATCATTGTCCATGCTGGTGTGAATGACCTGAGACCTCCCTGGACTACATGAAAAGAGACATAGAGGAGCTCTCTGAGCATGTAGCCCAGGCCGGTATGACCCTGACCTTGAGTAGCATCTTACCCTCACCAAGAATGATGCCACAATATGAAGACAAGATGATCAAGTTCAACAATTGGCTTAAGTATTGGTGTCATTCAAAGGGGATCCAATGCCTGTCAGCCTGGGATGACATGCTCGACAAGCCACGATGCTTCACTAGGGACGGCTTGCACCTATCACCCCTGGGCTTTCAGATATTGGCAAAGGCTCTTGCTACCCCCATAGTGCCTTTTTTAGGCAAGGCTCAAAAGACAAACCCACCTCCATAGGTATAACAAGGGATAAGAAACTAAGAGTAATGCTATTCAACGCCAGAAGTCTAAACCTCAAGATGCACTCACTCAAAACTCTTCTTAGCATGGAGAACATCGATATCTGTGCAGTAACAGAAACCTGGTTCAAGGCGCCCGAGAGCACACCAGCACTACCAGGTTATACCTCATACCATGCTTTTCGGCCCCAAAACTTGGACCGAACCACAAAAGGAGGGAAGAGTATCAATATTCGTCAAAGATACCCACACTTCCAGGTTGGTGGCACAGCACAAAGCATCAGAGACTATCCATATGCTCAAGCAGAAGAAGGAGTACTAGCATTTTCATTTAGCTTTTTCATCTCTGAATTTCCAGCACCACCTTCCAGGTCGTGGACCAATTTGTTTTATTGGTACTTGTTCCTTTTTGGCGGTTTCTATCCATATGCAACTAACAGTGGGTAAAACTGCCTTCCAGTTTATAGCCTGCTACAGACCACCTTCCCAAACCCAGGAACCCCACTCGGCCTTCCTGAGAACACTGGAAAATATGAAGGTCTCTCCAAACACCATTATATTGGGCGACTTCAACTACCCAAACATAGACTGGGAGCATTACTCTAGCTCCAACACCCTAGCCCAAAGGTTCCTAGAATATATAAACTCAAATGCTATGGAACAACTTGTTACCACTCCCACAAGAGGGGAAAACATACTGGACCTGATCATCACCAACATGAGGACTCTATGCTCCAGACTAGAAGTGTATCCCTCACTGGTAAGATCAGACAATAAACTAATCTCACTGGATATTCACATCCTGACTCCACCCCCTGCCCTGAAAACCACAGTGAAAAACTTCTCTAAAGCAAATTTCACACTCCTCAAAACCGAGGTGGAATCCTTCAAAGCCCCCGGGCCTGTGGGAAATACGGCCCAGACCGCAGAATCCTTTATAAACGCATTCTATGAACACCTTCAGGAATGCATGGATCATGCAATCCCAAATAAAACCAAGACACAATCCTCTAAAGGCAGACGTCCTGTCTGGTGGACCCCAGCCATAAACAAACTATACAATAGAAGGAGGAAGCTACTACATGATACAGTAAAATCCCAAAAAGGGAAGGCATCTCTGATCAGTATTAGCAAAAAACTAGGGGCACTCATAAAATCGTCTAAGGCCAGCTTCGAGAGAAAAATTGCACAGGACACTAATGATAATCACAAGGCTTTCTTTAGTTATGTTAGGAACCTGGGTGGGAATTCCCAGATATGCTCAGAATTAGTCCAAAATGACAAAAAATACACCGAACCCACAGACATTGCCAACATCCTAGCTGACAGGTTCAGCGCAAACTCCTGCCCCCCCCCACCAAAAGGGCAAATATCTATCCCAGCAGAGTGATGCCCCCCTGACATCTCAGATGCTCAGGTAAGAGCTGCCCTCTCCAAAGCAAAAAACACAGCATCAATGGGACCAGATGGTTTCCCGGGCTGCATCCTACATGAACTCCAAGAAGAGCTAAACCCAAACATAAAACTACTGTTCAATCTCAGCCTTACTACAGGATATGTACCCAAAGAGTGGCGTACAGCAACAGTGGTCCCTCTCCACAAAGGTGGTGCCTCAACGGATCCTGGAAACTATCGCCCCATAAGCCTGACTAGCTTGGTCTGCAAAGCTATGGAAAGGATCATCATGGACTTCATAAATAAAGATATTGGGGACCTACAAATACTGGATCCTACCCAGTTCGGCTTTGTTAAGGGCAGATCCTGCCTCTTAAACCTGGTTGATTTCTTTGAAACAGTCACCAAGGCCATTGACGAGGGAAGGTGGTCCACACAGCCTACCTGGACCTCATAAAGCCTTCGATACAATACCCCACTCGGGCATTATAGATAAGCTCACCAGCTTAAATATAAACCCCTATGTCACTAGACGGGTTGCAAACTGGCTCAAGGACAGAACCCACATGGTTAGAATTGCTGGAGCCATGTCAGACTCCAAACCAGTTACAAGTGGCATCCCACAAGGCTCAGTCCTGGGACCTCTCTTGTTCGGTATATATTTGTCGGAGGTACAGGCCAACATGGAAGGACTGTGGCTGACCAAGTTAGCAGATGACTGCAAACTGGGCACCATAATCGACTCTCCAGCCGACACAAGCATCCTCCAAAAGGGCCTCATAGAAACAGACAACTGGTGCCAGAGCCATGGCCTCAAGCTAAACGCCAAAAGTGTATAGTCATCCCTTTGGCAAAACAAAGTGCTCACAAATT